>NC_052117.1:7909191-8025039 GCF_012273895.1 Zerene cesonia
TTTTTAATTTTAATTTTAATTTAACTGTAAATGTGTGGTGATAAATAAACATTTCTTTCTTTCTTTCTTTCTTTCTAATTTGGTAAGCAATTAATAAAGGATTATCGAGAGGAATAAAGGAAAGGACTGGGAAGAGTAACGAAAAGGATATGGGTCCGGCTTCAGTTTTCTCAATTTCTCTATAAAGGACATAGCTTACAAGAATATCTTATACCTTTAAACGAGCAATTCTTGTATATATATATATATGTATAATTGGAATTTCGGAATCGGCTAGAACGATTTTCATGAAATTTAGTATATAGGGGGTTTCGGGGGCGATAAATCGATCTAGCTAGGAATATTTTTTAGAAAATGTCATATTCCTGTTTTATCGACTTAAACTTACATTTTTAACAAATAGGAGGCGTTTCGTTTCGTATGTAAAACGTTCTTAAATATAATTTCCAAAAAACACAATTTATAAAAAAAAAAAAAAAATGCCGGGCAAAGCTCGGTCATCCAGGTACTTCAATATTTCATTGTATACCTTTTGTCAACTCTTCAGCATTTTATTTATTGTTCTATAGCAGACGTATAATAGCCGACACTATCTACCGCTGACTGATTAGGGTCCTGCTGGGTCCATGTCACCGCTTGAACTTAATTAACTTACTACTCTCATTACAAGTGATTAATACTAGGGACAGGTCTGTCTGAATCCTAATATATTTCAACAGACGACCATCAATAGAATATATAAAATGTGCGTTTGTTCGTGTTATTTGAAGTTCATACTTTTTTAATACATAGGTTAATAGATATATACCCCTATAACTAAACAATTTTTGTCAAATCGTAAAAAAGAATAAAATGTAACTAAAATGAAAGAAGTATAAATATAGATAGTTTTCGCGATAATCGCGAATAAGTCTCACATGTTATCAAGATAAGTTCAGTAATTCCTAAGGTCCACGAAACATACATAAAGCTTAGAAATTAAAGACTTAAACGGATTTTAAACGCGATTTACGAAACGGAGAGTCTCCCCGTGACCACGCTCGCTGTAAAGTGTTCGAAACGTCGGGTTATATAATCAATAAATCGCGTCTAATATCTCTGTAATACTCGCATAAAATCAAACGCAAGAAAATACTAGATATAAAGCTGTTATAATAATAGTTAGTACTTAATTAACGGGTCCTTAAGCCAATAGCGCATCTGCAGCTAATATCGTTTTGATGCATATTAATTACTATCATAATCACGCTAGACCTGGTAATTGGCTTGTGTGGACATTGACACACTAACTATAACTTCAGGAGTATGTGAGTAATGTAGAATCTGGATTTTTATCTAATCTGTTCGCCTCGGCTCCGCCCATGATACATATATAGCCTGTGTCACTCAGTAAAGGTGCAGCTTTCTAATGGTGAAAGAATTCTTGAAACTGCTTCAATTATTTTTGCGTGAAAACGTTACAATCGTACAAAAATACAAGAGTATCCTCTTTATAATATAAGAGAAGACATTTTTCTAAACTTAATTCCTTAAAAGTAAACAAAAAAAAACACGCTAGAGCGATGGAGATAACTAGATTGTCTCTCTTGCTCATATACAGAGTATACAGAAGGAAATTAAGTTTTTAGTCCTGACGATTCAAATTAAAGTTTGTTAAAAATTGCTATGTAATATGTATATTTTGTAGACCCAAACAATGGTCAGCATTTTTTTCTTTGTGCCCAAATGTCTGTTTATATATGCATCAATGACATAAAATCGAATCTCAACTAGGCAGATTTCGATTAAATATTTTGTACTAAGAATAAAGCAAAAGCCAACGAGATGCCTTGAGAGAGAACTTATCGCGGTCAATGTATTAATGGATTTTCGACTTTAATACCACATATTAAAGTTAATTTCCATATGTCGATTCATTCGAGCGGCTTGATCAACTTACACTTTGGCCAGTGTTCAAAAATAAAAAAACAAATGATATAAAAACTTTACAATATTGGCGGAGTCGCGCTTGTGGCTTGTAATTAGGTCACACTCATATCGGAGTAGTTACCAAAGTTAGCAAATGAACTGTGTTCTAGCTTAGTGCCATAACTGAGACCTAGATATTTCTCTAAGTTACACAGATGGCTAAATAACTTAACTATTTGAAAGTAATTATTGATTAAGATTAAACTTTTTACGTACTATATCGGGAAGACACAGACTCCTACAACACAGCGAAAGCATTATTAGGAGTCTGGGGTCCATATTTTACGTAATGCATACATTGTTCAATAAATATTTTTTATTTTCATTGTTATTTAAAGTCTGTTATCTATCTGTCCCTCTTTCAGCTTCAGCTAAACCATAAAAGCAAATTGGATGAAATTTTGTGCAAAGATAGTTTGAGACCCGAGACATACATTTTGGCACTAATCACCTTTTACCCAAGTAAAAATTACTCTGTTGGTAACTTATTGCGTCTGCTGATAATACAAAAATATCTTTCACACACGAGTTGCCTGATAGATATAGCTTTATACCGTTATGCGACGTTTTAGGTAAACCAATTGGTATTTGTTTTATTATGAACTAGCTTTTACCTGCGACTTCGCACGCGTTAAATTCGGAGTAGTTTAATAGATATTATACATATATACCTTCGTCTTAAATCACTCTATCTAGTAAAAAATCCTCTCTGTAATTTAAAAGATCTAAGCAAACATACATACAGACGCGGGAAGCGACTATGCAGTGATGATTTTCAAATTATATAAAGTTACAGTTTACAAATTGGATACATATAGATGAAAATGTATACAGCTTCTGATTTAAAATGAAATAATGGTAACGCATGACTAATGAATACCTACAAACGCGAGGCAAGAAATTTTCCTAGAAAACTTGCATTCGATTACTGATGTAATTTTCAAAGTGGAACATAATTTATTACTTTCATTTCAATAAAAGTATACAAGATATAACCTGTTATGTTTTCATAGAACATAGAAAAATTAGTTTTTAAATGAAAGTTGCGATTATAAAGTTATGTTACAATCCATCCTTTTATTTAAATATACGGCGGGATCACGGGTGGCCGAGAGGCTAGGCGTTGCTACGGTTTGGGAAAAACGCGGGTTCAATCCCGCCTAATGATCGAATTTTTCTATTCTTTCAAAATGTCTCATTTATAAAGCATTTCAATGTTATACAACTAAAAATTAAAGTTAGTTTACACCAAATCGTGATGGCCAAAGCTTAACAAACAACTTATTCAATCGGAAAACATTAATTATCATGTGGGCACACTACCGGGAGTTGTATAAGAAATATATGATTTTTATCCCACAATAATAACATTTAATTCGTAAGATACATTACGATATATAAGGAACCGGTTGTGTGGCTGGTCAGCTGGTCGCCACAATCATTATGACAGCACAAGACTCGATTGTAAATTTAACAAGCTTTCGTTTAATATACATATTGATAGGGTTAGAAAAAAATAAATCCATATTTTTTAAATTGCAGCCGCCATTTTGTTAATTCAAATCACGTGACGTCACAATGACAACTCATAAGTATTAAAAAATCAATACCAATATCCTACTAATATTATAAATGCGAAAGTTTGTAAGGATGTGTGTAAGTTTGTTGCTCTTTCACGCAATAACTAATAAATCGATTGCAATGAAATTTGGTACATAGATAGCTGGACAACTGGAAAAACATACAGGCAACTTTTTATCCCGATTTTTCTACGGGAAACGGACTTACGCGGGTAAAACCGCGGGGCGCAGCTAGTCATATAATAAGATAGAATTGAATACTTAAATATCTTATTACTACGCAATCTTTTTACAATATAAGTAATTACATAGAACGATATCTAACACTTACTAAGAATAAAGTAGCGGGGAACTCAAATGAGTTTTAGAGTGCCTTCTTTGTGAATTTCTTGTAATAGTTTACTAGTGTTTCATTTCCGCTGCTTCCTTATAGAAAGAAATTAAGACAAGAGATTTTTTTTTTTAAACTGTTTATTATGTTGTTGTCATAGTAAAGAGATTGGAACAGATACATAATATTTCGACAGAATCGTCATCGTCGTTGCAGACTTTTAGGACGTCCACTGTTGGACATAGGCCTCCCCCAAATATTTCCAAATGACCGATCACCAGCGACTTGAGTCCAGCGGCTTTGACAGAATCGGATGTTCATATTAACTTGTTAATCTATTTTTTAATACCTTCGCCTCGCGACTTCGCCCGGGTAGTTAAAGAAAAAGATAAATGTTTCCAGGTTTTTTTTTTCATAAATACTATTGTAGATCCTTTCTCAGATTTCATACTATCCTTGTACCAAACATCAAAATCGGTTTAATGGTTTACGCGTGAAGAAGAGACAAAGTTATTTATGCATTTATTATATCAATAGGAAATGAGGATTTGCACAGTTAAATGTATTATTAATTAATTTATATAATGCAATATATCTGCATTATATAAATTATTATTTGTAGCTATATAAATAGTAGGGATAAGGTGATATTTTCATATAAATATTAATATAATAGATATTATATAATTCTTTTCTACGAGAAAAGATCATCGACTTCCCTGAGAAGGTACCACTCAAAATTCTAAAATAGGACTAAATGAAAACATTCGGTTGATAACAGAGTTTTGAAATAAATAATATCACACTAATGTATAAAATGTGACAGTTTGAATGTTTGGATGTTTGTCCGTCAATTACGCTGAACCTACTGAACGTATTTTAATGAATTGGGTATACAGACAGGTATACAGACAGACAAGTTGACTTGGATACTTTTAAATCACCTAATATTAGCTGATTTGGATGACAGGACAGATAACACGTGCGAAGCCGCGGACAAATGCTAGCAAAATGTTCTGGGTCGTCGGTTAAAAAGTCATCCGCAAAGAGTCACCCTTAATCTATCCCTATAATATTGAATCTTCTGGTTGGACATGCGTGTACAATTGCTAGCTACGTCTGCTCCATTGCACTCATTGTTGGAGCTAGCGAGTGGGGAGCTTCTGTCACAATTAGTTTTATATTCAGTGTGAGATTGCGGCGACTCAATGGATTTCCTATTCCGATGCGGTTAATGATGCGCGCCGCCTTTATTACGTTACATTTGTTTAATATTTTATTTAGAGAAAACAGCCTGATAAAATGCTTTTGACTTGTACATATACCATTATGCCTTTGGTATGTATAACCTTATTAATATAACACTATATGAAAGTCCGTTTGTTTGGATATTTGTCCGTGAGTCACGCTGAAACTGTTGAACGGATTTTGATGCAATTTGGTATACAGGCAGGGTATGAGCGGACTTGGGTGATAGGATACTTTTTATCCCGATTAAATGCTCCCTGAGGATCAAACAGGAATATCCAAGTGGAGTCGGGAAGAGCGTCTAGTATTACCTATAAATGAGATACCTTTACCTATAAAGTTCAACCAATAGTCACGATATTTCATGCAGAGGTTTCGCCTAGCCACTTACAATTCCTCATCATAGAACATCTTTTAGAGGCAGCTTCCACTATGCAGTTACTGATTAATATTAATTCGTATATAAAACATCTTACAAACTTTTAGAAATTTTAAGACTTTTTAACGGATTTTAAACGCGATTTATTCATTATATTATTAACCCGAAGTTTCGAACACTTTACAGCGAGCGTGGTCACGGGGAGACTGAGATGTTACATGTCTTGAAGGTTATACAAAAATTGTTGTTTGTGAACTACCTATTTCTCCGCAGTTGGTATATAGAGTATTTTTCCGTGTGTTGGCAATATTGGCTGATAGTTTCTTCTGGTTTTCTAACATGGGGTTTAAATTCTTGATAACGAACTCAATCGATGAGCAGCGAAATGCAAACACATCACAATAAAGTATGTCCTTCAGGTCCAGGTAGCAAGCCGACGAACCCAATGAAACATGGCTTCTATTTCTGTGTTGTTTAAGGCCCATTTTGCAACTTATCGTCAATGGATTATGATTTGCCAAGTGATTCATTTAATTGTAAGCAGAATGTCGCGGATCATAATTTGTCGACAGATTACAATATTGCAGGAATCTCGCCTTGGATCGCGGGCGAATTCTAACAAGCACCCGTGGCCCCTTCACTAAAGCGGCGCGACGGAACACAGTGGGGTTTCAGTCAGGTGGAATTCGACATAACCCACGCCTGCTTTCCCTAGAGTTGTGGGTATCTATGCAATATTTTAGCTGACCCGGCAAGCGCTGTTGTGCCTTACTCTTATCATTAAGAGGTATGAAAATAGGCGTTGGCCGTCAGTTAGACAAAATTTCATGAGAATCGGTCCAGCTGTTTCGGAGGAGTATGATAACTAACATTGTGACACGATAATTTTATATATACAGAAATAATATATCGACGAAGGACTTTCACAGTAGGACGTGCCACAAATTACTAAATTGATACAAATGTTTTACATAAATTTCATTAACCAATAACAGATTCATGACTTGAATTATTATTCTCAAAGGTTTTCTAGTAATATTATTTATGAACTGTTGTTTTTGTTAGCGGGCTAACCTCGGTCGCAGTACCTGAGGTCCTACGACGCTTTTAAAGTTTCCAACTTAATTTATATCGAAATGATAAATAAACGTATTTGAATTTTGATAATAATCTGTAGATGGTAAAACATTGAGGGCGGTTAATATTTGCAATAAATGTGGTAATTGTGGAGTTTAGAAATGTAATAAGTTTGTTCACTTGCTCATTGCAGTGTTCGAAACGCGATAAAAAATGTATTTAGTAAATAATTCGCTTTTAAAACTCTTTAATTTCTTAATATACCTATCAGTAACAATAGTTAAAACTCGTATATACTGTATAAGTTAGTCAAAAGTAGTGTTAATGCTTTCAGTTGGTTTAAAATTTCTGTTAGAAATTTTCATGAAATTGGGCTTTGATCAATCGAACTAGAATGTGGTATTTAGTGAATGCCATATTTAGTTAAACGATTAAACAAACCTTTTTTTATATTATACTAATATTTATATAAGCAATAATAATAGAAGCAATAATAGTATAGAAGTTCTTATAAAACCTCCTTAGTAATTCTGTGATTACACACTATAAGGTTTGGTCTAAAATGAGATTTGTGATAAAAAAACACTTCACGAAAGGCGGCAATGTTTGTAGAAAATTTTCAATCACAAATAAATCCCGAAGCTAAGATTTCTTAGGCATTTTTCATAATTCCGTCAAAAGTGACTATAGAGAACCCGTATAAATATTTTTAAACAAAAACGTTAATATATCCAAGAATTTAATATAATTTTTGCCACAGAATTCTGGCAAGAGCTGTTTGAGAAGTGATTGGAAAATCTCTTAGATTGTTCTAAAAATCGTCATTTAAAACCGTCACCTACTTACTATAACTTTAACTTTAATAACCCAGTCTTCATCCAATCTCCATTGAAGCGTCTATTTGCAAAGAAATAAATTTAAAACAATAAAAATTGAAATATTCCGTGCTCTTTTCACTGAAGTATGTCTATCGGGGATCGAGTGGCTCTCGTCTCAAGAGGTTTGTTCTAGAAACCAATATTGCTACAGATTTTCTTTATAAAGTTACATAAATTCATATCGGTTCTTCTGAGACTTTTAATTAAGACTTATTATATACCGCCTTGTTGGTACAATGGTTAGCTGTGAGCGTAGAACCGAATTTCCGTTCGATTCCTGAGGAGTACTAAAAAGTCCCGATGTGACAGGGCACAGATAACCTACTGTTCCATTCGGAAATAGATTCTTGATGAAGCCGTGTCCCCACATATACGAATAATATTATAATACGTGGTAGCCGAGCACGCTTCGCCACGAATTGGGCAAGCTCGTACCGGGGAAGTACCACACCCCCACAGTACACAGTAGTAGTAGTTTCGTACGGTACGGACAATCCTTTCCTTTCCCAAAAATTGTAGTTTTCAAGTTACGTTGCTTGGGTTAAATTAGGATAAAAACTAAACTTTTGTAACACATAGTACGTACATGCGTGATTGTGTACTGGTAATATAATTATATTATAAAGCCATTGGTAACCATTGGAAATAATATAAAATTATCAAACGAAATACCGTACTTTAAGCAACTTAGTAAAGATTTATTTATTCTTGAAGTAATTAACAGAGTTATTTGATAGACAATTAAAAGTCGATTTGTATCAATAGTAATTTATCTTAATTCAGAAGAGTTGATGATATTCCGCTGTTTGAGGAAAATCTTTTGCCAATATTAAGTTTTGTAACTCATAAATAATAACAAGAACAGTGATTTGATATTTAATGGTCAGTTTCTATTTATTTATTTTTTATTTTTTATTGTACCGCCACGTACAAAACAAACACACATTAGAATAAAAATAGTTTATACTTATACTGGGATTATCTTCTTGAATAGTAGGTAAACATTTAGAAATTTTAACGGATTTTAAACGCGATTTATTTATCCCGTTATTTCGACCACTTAACGGCGACCGTTGTCACGGGGAGACTAACATGTTACATGTTTTGGAAGGTCATATAAGTAATAGTAGTAAGTTACATCCTACTATTTATCATGTCAGCTTGTTAAAGAAAAAAAAATTTTTAAAGGACATGATATCATTGTCTTGGGCATTAAACTCAAAACTGAAACCAACATAGGTACTTGAGGTATCAGTCTCCTGTTTAGTATAATGTTTATTGATTAAATGAGATTTCTATTGCAGATCACTAAGCTACCGATGAGGAATGTGATTTCTATGGAAAGGAACCTCAATGATGTTATATTATAAAACATTTTCTTTATAATCAATATTAGCACAAACTGGTAGCCTGTATCCTTTTCCTCACATGGAAAGGCGCATTCATTAAATCGAGTCTTCAATACTTTCTTTATTCCTTAACCCTTGCAACCGGGTAAGGCGTCGGCAGAGGCCTAACTTCCGCAAATGTCAGTGGTCATCGCATACCATCAGCCGACGCACCATCTTAATCGCTCTAGCATAACACTGACACAAACAATCGGAACATTCTAGAAGTATACAACATCTATCTAAAATTAAACCGTCCATCAAAAGCGCTTCACGCACACAAATCCAGCCGCTTTACGGCCGCTATAAATTATAATACATTCAAGATTCTTCTCATTACAATGTAACCGTCTTATCACACTCGTGTAAAGTTTTCAGCGCACAATGAACATGTTTTAATTGGCCTTTTATGGCGCGAATGAATGTTGCTTTGAATCACTGACAATTTGAATTATTTCTCCATCTTTATTGTGTTACTTTAAGCCATATTTTGGCTGTAAGAGATTAATAATTTTAAAAATTAAAAATAGTCATTTGTGTATCCAAAGAATAGATTTATACATAGAACAATATTTGATGTACATTATTACTGCTGTTCTTATATAAGTGTATAAGTTGTTTGGAAACCAATAAAATAAAATAAAAAATAAAAATAGTCATACATCAATGCATCGTTGTAAATTTTGTTTAAAATGGGTTTGGCTAAGCTGTGTAAACATCGATTTAATTTTTCCAAAACGTACTTTAGATGTGTCTAGATAGTACAACCTTTTTGCTACCTCAACTAAGAAGTAAAACAGAATGTTTGCGTGTTCAAATCACGGTGGGGGCGCAACTATGGAGGATGGAAGGTGGAATTCCTCTCTCATCTAATCTACACTATTGGTGGCCCGGTGAGACTTCGATACAATAATGTTGAAAAGTTGTATATATTCTCTGTACGAAAACATTTCGTTTGCGCGATTCAGAAACGTGTCGCTACAATGCTAATCACAAGGTGAATGTTAAAGTAAATGCTATAAAGTATCTAAGTACTAAATGAAGGTGGCTGATAAACTTTTTTCGCCAATTTAAAGTGCCTTCAGCCCTAATATCTCCAGACAACCATTAAACGCGGTTCTTCATGTATGTCATAATGAAATAACTTCAGTAAACCTTCGCTTAGTAAGGTACAATAGGAGTATTTTTTCCCCGTTTTACTAAATAACTATAAACCGCTTGTCCCGGCTTCGCCCAGATTACAAATGAGTAGGACAAAAATAAAATAAATAAAGAATAAAAATCATTTATTGAACAAATTATAAATCACATAGAACATGAAACCCAGACTCCTAATATAGCTTTCGCTGTGTTTCAGGAGTCTGTGTCTTCCCGATACATAATAGTTCAATTTAGACACAATAAAATGTCATTGCTGCTACATACATATGACATTTAAATTCTATTATTTAATATAAATTTATAATATTTAATAATTAACAATTTCAATAATTTACAAAAATATTTATCTTTCCTTGTTCCCATGGTATGTAGTTAAAATCGATCGATAGTTTCTTAATTTTATTTTTGTATAATATTAATAGTGAAGATGAAATCTTTACAAGAAATATAACTTATTTATTAAAAATCCATTGATTCATTTTATTATTCAGGCCGACGTTACAAATATTATTTAAGCACAAAAAACGCGTTGTAATAGATATTGAATTTCTCAATAAATCCTCGCGTAAAATGAAACACAATATTATCATTTTTACAGACCTGCCCTGCCTTCATTAATTAATAAAATATATCTGTAGCAGAATTTGTAAGGAATGTTATTTTAAACATATCTTTTTGTTACAAAATATTTTGAAAGTTAAGATTAATGTCATATAATATAGTATCATTATATAATGTAAATATTATTTCAATATAGCAAACGTTATTTTAAATTAACTATATAAAATGGTATCCACCAATATATCATTTTCTTTACACCTTATTGAACTTTAGAGATTCATGTATCTAAAATTATAATTATTTACTCCACACACACTACCACAGAACAGCAATAACTGAGTATAGAAATAATATATATTCTGATATTGCAGTGGTGGCTCAGTGGTGAGAACCTCGGACTTCAAAATCGATAAGTCGGGGTTCGAGATCGGGCGGGCGTGCAGAAAATAAATTGATTTTTCAATTTATCTGCGCAGGTGGATAACATCACCACTGCTTAAACGGTGAAGGAAAACATCGCGAGGAAACCGGCATGTCCAAGAAGTAAAAGTTCGACGACATGTGACATCTGCCAACCCGCACTTGGCCAGCGTGGTGGATTATGGCCTGAACCCTCATAGGTGGCCTGTGTCCCAGCAGTGGGAACATATACGGGCTGATGATGATGATATTCTGATATAGTATGTATTGGTACACTTTCTCATGTATTTTACATACAATTTAATTTCAACGCCATCTACCGAACAAAAGAAAAACAACCCATACTAATAAATGCAATTTAACAATGCGCATCAGTACAAGCGAACGTAATCACAGATTAAATAAATTTCAGGTTTCCGTAGGTTGAATGAGGGGAATTTAAAGCGGATTCGCTTCATGGAACCAAAAATCTAATTTTACGGCGAGACCCGGACATAATATGTCGGGACAGAACCTCCCTCGTGTCTGCGATTCACTTATTGCATTCGGTTTTAGTGATATTTATGCAACTGAATCTTAGACGTATACTCAAACTAAAATTTAAAAATTATATCACTAGATTTTTTGTAGACACGCTTTTGAATACTAACTAACTTCAAGATAAATTATTCGAAATTAAATTGGCATAACTGCTTTACTTTTCGGAATAGAAATAGGAAACATTTACCTACACACAACCAACGTCTTATAAAGAATTATTCATTATTATTACTCACAGACATTTCTTTACTTCTTCAGTTGAAAAATCTCCAGAAGTAAAACGCCATATTTATTGATTCGATTTTTATTCTCACAATAAACGCTTTTACTAAAATAATGCAGCAATAAGAGAAGGCATCCAGGGCAAGCCACTCGAAGCGAATAGAGCTCCAACGAAAATACGTATCAAAATAATTCATATAAACATCAAGATAACAAAATTTATTACGTAACATCACATCTCTCTGACCCCACTTCAAGCGACACAAGAAAACTTTCACGAAATATGTATTCGAGCCTCATCGAGATCCTTTGTACGTATAGATAACATAACTCTCTAAAAAACCTTCTTTGTTGCGTGCCAATCTGACGTTCAGAAATGATGTATTTTTTGAGATAACATATAAACATTTCAAGCACATCGCAGACTTCATGCCCAGAAATTATTACCTATATTTAAGCTCAATTTACTGTTAACTGAAGCGCGTATATTTTTCTATTATTGTAGCTGTCAACCGGGGGTTGATTTGTTTTTTTTTTCAACTAGTTTATGTCCTAATCAAAGACAGATCATGTTAATGAACTAAATTGATTAAAATCCGTTATTCGGCTGTAATATAGGGCACGTAATTAAGTCAAAAATATAAACCTGAAGAATTTGAATCTTAAAAACGGCTGGAGCGATTTCAAAAATTCTTTCACCGTTAGATGTGTACGCGATCCGAATGCTGTAGGCTATATATGTATGGATACATAAAATGATATTTATGTGGGAGTAGCACGCTTCGGCACGAATTGGGCTCTGCGAATGGGCGGTGGTGATCGCTCACCATCAGGCGAACAAACTCAGTTGCCCGCTATGACAAAAAGTGTCTTCTAATTTGCTTTATACTTATCGTTAAAATAATGTACAGCGCAATGTTAACATTATTGTCACGTCGCCAAGAACAGCTATCTCGAAGAAAACAACAAGTTTGCTTCCAGATAAATATATTAGCAGCTGAGTTTGCGCGCTGTTTTCCAATCCGATACAGTAACATAAATGATAGTATAATCATCATTATCTTATATATAAAAATCAATTGCTGTTTGTTAATCTCGATAAAACTTGAAAATGGCTGGTCTGATTTTTATAATCACGATTTTGGTGCATTCTGAATAGACCAGGGAAGGTTTAAAAGATAAGAACAATACGGAGCCGCGGGTCGGTAGCTATATATATATATATATCTTATCTATAAAATTCTCGTGTCACAATGTTAGTCTCTATACTCCTCCGAAACGGCTTGACCGATTCCTCTGAAATTTGGTAAGCATATTGGGTAGGTCTGAGAATCGGCTAACATCTATTTTTCATACCACTAAACGATAAGAGTAAGGTAGAACAGCGTTTGCCGGGTGCAGCTAGTAGTATATATATTTATAATATTATAAACGCGAAAGTTTGTAAGTAAGTAAGTTGATGTATGGATGTTTGCTTCTCTTTCACATAAAAACTACTCAATGGATTTTAATGAAACTACAATAATATATATTATAAATCAGAATAAGACATGAGGTCTCTCGCTATTGCTCATGTGTTCGTCCGCAGGTAAAACCGCACGTCGCAGCTAGTTAGTATTTTTTTTAGTAACTCTATATATGTATCCAAGGGCGTATAAATTATTATGTTACCGCCAAAACCAGCTTTTCTTTAGACAATTTCAAAACAAAACTACGTAGTACAAAATGAAGTCGCTTTCTTTGTCCCTATGTCCCTATATATGCTTAAGTCTATAAAACTACGCAACGGATATTGATGGAGTTTTTTTAATAGATTGAGTGATTCAAGAGGAAGGTTTATATGTATGATGAGATCTATTAAACTACTTCGAATTAACGCGTGCGAAGCCTCGGGCAAAAGCTAGTTTAGTTATAATTAGTTCTTACTAGTATTTAGCGTCATATATCTATATTATCAATGCGAACGTAAGCATTTATAATTAAAGTGGGGATTTCAACGACAATAAACTATGAATAATAAGAACGCGATCATAATTAAATAGACGGATTAAAGGGAATTCCTCACACGTCTTTACTTTTTTTTTTTTTTTTTTTATGTTACAGTCGGCAATGGAGCTGGTGGAACGCTTGATGGTAAGCGCTACCACCGCCCATGAACATTTGTAGAGGCATAAGGTCCTTTGCAGACCTTACGCCTCTACAAATGGATTGCCGACTTTTTGGGAAGGGATTAAGAAAGGATTGGCGATAGGAATAAAGGAAAGGACTGGGAAGGGTAAGGAAAAGGATATGGGCCTCCGGCTCCCCCACTCACCGAACGAAACATAGCAGAATGCTATTTCACGCCGGTCTTCTGTGGGGGTGTGGTACTTCCCCGGTGCGAGCTGGCCCAATTCGTGCCGAAGCGTGCTCGACTACCACATACAATTAAAAAAAATTAAATTTACTAATATTATACAGACTTAACTATTTTATATTTGTAGGTTTGTAATGTCTTCATGCATAAACCAATGGACCGATTTCAAAAATTCTTTCATAGCTAGAAAGCTGCCACTTCAATGAGTGATATAGACTATATATGTACCACGGCCGAAGTCGGGGCGTGCTGCCTAATAATTCAGATAGTAGGAAAAAATATAACATACTAGCTGCGCCCCGCGGTTTCATCCGCGTAAGTCCGTATCCCGTAGGAATATCGGGATTAAAAGTTGCCTATATATTGTTCCAGTTGTTCAGCTGTCTACATACCAAATTTCATTGCAATTGGTTCAGTAGTTTTTGCGTGAAAGAGCAGCAAACACACACACACATCCTTACAAACTTTCGCATTTATAATATCAGTAGGATAAAACAAATTATCAAAAAATATATGACCGTCCATCCTCACAAACTCTCAGTTCATACTCATTTGACCCAGATACAATTCCCAATTTTATATCACCATTCCAAATCCACAGTGGACACGACACTGCCTCTATCAAAGATATTTTCAGGCAACAATCCACAGCTATGTCCAGCGGTTATATTGCAGCTGTTGAACTCTCGTGAAAACTGTTTTTGTGCTCGTTTTCCTTTGTTGGATTTTTAACACGCTTGTATTAGGTTTTATGTCCTAGCGGACAACTGAGCTGGTGGTTCGCCTGGTGGTAAGCGATCACCAATGCCCATGAACATCTGCAGAGGGGCCATTGCGAATGCACTGCCCTCTTTAAGGGGTAAGGGATAAGGAAAGGAAGAAGGGTGAAGTTAAGGAATCGGGACGGGCCTGCTTCGCCTTTATGTTTGTATATTTGTGCATAACCCACTCCTTTAGATTCGATTTTGATCACTCTAAAAAGATTATTTACAAATTACATTCAAGCCTCGTACACTTATTAGCGATGACTACACAATCATTTCATAAAATTATCTCATTATCCTGATCGACGGGATTATATAATTTCTTAACATCCTACGAATATTATAAATGCGAAAGTTTGTAAGGATGTGTGTGTCTGTTTGTTGCTCTTTCACGCAAAAACTACTTAACCGATTGCAATGAAATTTGGTACGTAGATAGTTGGACAACTGGAATAATATAAAGGCTAATTTTTATCCCGATATTTCTACGGGATATAGACTTACGCGGGTGAAACCGCGGGTCGCAGCTAGTATACTCTACATAAGACTAAGATAATTCAATTGATTCTGTCATTAAAACGTGTTTTTTTTTTTGTTTTTTTTTTAGCTAGTAGAATCACGAAGCGATATAATATAACAGCTCTAAACTAAACTTTTATGTATCTAATTTTACAATAATTTAACACAACACAATAAAATTACAAACATAAATTTTATTTATAGACAAGGCTGGTATAAGATAACTCTAGAATTCTTTGAAACGAGATTGAATGACGTGCTGGAACATTATATTGGCATGTCTTAGAAAATGACAAGGGTAGGCTATATGAGCTATTTTAACGTCCCTTAATAATTTGATAAAGCCTTACTTATTCTCAGTAATATTACTGATATGTTGAAAAAAGGTTAGCATTTATTTTTTTGCTTTTGGCCAAGTTTACAATCCAATATTTTTATTCGTTTTAGTAAAATAAAATAGCTATGTAGTTTGCGTATGAGATGATATATCTTTCAAATGACGCAACGGATTTTGATGGAGTTGTTTCAATAGATAGGGTGAAGAGGAAGTTTTAAGTTTATATAACACGCTTAACTTATTTGGGTATATTTAGTGGATCGGGGAGTCGCTGATTTTTTAACTAATTATAATAAAATAACAGTATTAAAAAGAAAACTTAGCAATCTATATTAGGTCAAAAAATTGTATAATGTAATAATAATATTAAAACAATTTAATTTCAAAGCACCGCTTTGTATTCCGAGTAAAAACTTATACGTCCAATATTATATTAAACAAATACTTCAAAAATGTATTCTAATATATATAGTATCGTGTAATAAGCCGCTAGCAACAGCTAGTATTTGCTTATAAATAACGTCCTATTTACGTTATTTGTATACGTATAAAAAAAAAAACACCAATGGAATCAATTAGTAGAACAAACTGAAAAGAAAAATACATTTCTATTTCAGTAACAAGTCCTACTAATGGACATTAGAATCCTTACAAAGTGGATTAAACTGACATTAAACCTGATAATTTCGAAAGTGACGACAATTCCATCTTGTCCGTAAATTCCCAAGTTTATGGAGAACCTCGTGTCACTTTTACTAGGGATGTGCTTAGTATCGATAATAGTGTCGTAATGCGATATTTTTTTTTTGTATTTGTGGCGCAAATGTTTTCAAAATAGAGTAGAGGTTTAACATTTGTTCTTACGTTTTCTTATGTGTATTAAGTTCCTAAAGAATAATTTGTGATTGAATAACGTAATTTTCGCGTATACCCTATAAATTTATTATATCTATTCTGTATTTTCTTAAAATATGTACCTATATGCAAATTTGGAATATTAATTCCATCGACATAATGCAACGTAATGAACATCACTTTCTCCGACAACAGTAAGGCTATTAACAAGAAGTATTTTCTTATCTTTTAAAAGTCGAAGTTTTGTGCCGTTCAGAAATTTTCTTGGGTTCACACACTTTTATTATATTCAAAATGTACATGTTATTATGATTATCTCTATATTTAAACTCGCTCTTCAATAACCCTAATTTTGAGGCATTTCAGAACGAAATTGTGTTTTCGATAAATAGATTTCCCTGTGAGTTATTTTTTGTATCCTTATCGTTACCTTTCCCAGACATTTTATTGAAGTGAAACTTCTTTAGAATCGTGGTGATTTTAAACCTGATGCAACGGAAAAACGACAGGTAAGAGACGCAAGTACAAAAATGTGTAGAATGAAGCCGGCAAAGAATGAGACAGAAATATACATACTATTTTATTCATTGTTTTGTCAATACTGAAATTTCAATTCTATCGTGTGTGAATCGCATACACCTTTTTTCCAATATCCAATATCTCCTATCCTCGTACTTACTGACCCAAACGTGCCGAAGCGTACTCAACTCCCACAGTTAAGGTTATAATTTGACACTGACAACATACTAAACTTTCATGGCCATGTAATTCGTTATTTCGCATTAAACAAAGCCGCCCCGTTACCTCAAACGGTTTCATTTTACTGCTCCCTTGAGACCATCAGCTTTCAATATTCAAATTAAATCTGTTTTACGACTCCAATTTGTGATGGAACATCTTTTAGGCTTAATTACGTTATATTTCCGCAGTGGGAAATGTATATTTGTTTTATAGGTTCTTGAGTGAATGACTTGAAAACTAATATTTCAAATAATATTATATGTCATGTAGTTCTATATGGTTATGGGTGGGTTATGGATTTGTAACGCATTCAATTATTAGGTAATGCGCTTTATGTGACGAACATATCACACACATTATATTACTTGAAAACATAAACATACACCTATTTATTCATTTATTTTATACTTTATTGTACTCAAATATTTACAAAAAATTCATAGATGAAACACAAACAAAAAAGACATTATGCACAAATGGCAGTCTTATTGCTAGGTAGCGATCTCTTCCAGACTACCATATAAAATGAAAAGAGAAACATTTCTTTTATTATTTTGTTATTCTAAATTAAATAGAACATTAGTATTATATGCTTTATAAATACTACATTCCCAATAGCCTAGACAGAAACAGAATCTTTTTAACAAACTACAGAGTTTCTTTCCGACTCTTCTCTGTACAGCTTTTCGAACCGGTGGTAAATGTAAATACTGTGTTATGACGATTCAAAAGTGCTTCTACAAGGCTAATTTAATAAATAAATGTTTGAGTTTGAGTTTAAACAGTTATTATTACCCATCGCAATCTATACATGAAACACGTTAAACATCTGATTAGCTTAAGTAAAGTCCCGTGTCCCCTAGTGGGGTATGGGGCAGATGATGTACATCTGTTTCACTGATCGATTTTCTTTACGGACAAGTAGGTGATCCGCCTTCTATGTCCTGACAGACCGAGACATGTTTTTTTATGTGCGTCCCCACCGGGAATTGAACCCAGGTGCCTTCGGTTCTACGCTCGCGCGTTAACCACTGTACCAAGGAGCTTACACATACCTGTACAACTTAAAAATCTTCAAACTAATCCAACGGAATAACCAGCTGAATGCAAAAGTTTGCTTTTAACATAAAATATCATATTTCAACAGTGAACCCCAGTTCCTTTAACCTATATATCTTACCCAACACCAATTTACATTAGCTGTGACCACTCAGAGACGCTTTTAATATTTTATTTTCCGTTCTTGGCGGGAATTAAATAGTTCCTTGTTAACGGAGGATATTTTATGTGGAAGACAGTAACGTTTTCGTTATTAAAATAAGTTGCTTTGTATAATATTTAGCTTCTCCTATTGGTTTTTTTTTATGTCATAGCGGGCAGCTGAGCTGGTGGTTCGCTTGATGGTAAGCGATCACCACCGCCCATAAACATTCGCAAAGGTAGTACCTCCGTGAATGCGCTGCCCGCTTTTATGGGGTAAGGGAAAGGAAAGGATTAACGACTGGAAAGAAGGAATGGACTAGGACGGGTGAGGAAAAGGAAATGGGCCTCCGGCTCCCCCACTCACCGTACGAAACACAGTGGCATGCCACTATTTCACGCCGCTTTTCTGTGGGGGTGTGGTACTTCCCCGGTGCGAGCTGGCCCAATTCGTGCCGCAGCGTGCTCGACTCCCACAATAAAATATTTAATTTACTTGGAATAATTAATTTAAATTAAAATTTATTTTATTTAATTGGAATAAAAATACTTAAATATAACTTATATCGCCCCACTTCTTGCTCTTTCTTTATTTATATTTTCAAAATCCTAAATTAATGTTTTACAGTGAGAAAGGAGCAGTCTGCCTACCGCTGCCATATAAATGTATGAGCGTAATGGAAACCGTAACGCATTACGTAACGAAGCGGTTTACTCTCATAAGAAGATTATTTATTAATAAATATATACAATAAAGAATACTTTATTGTATATATTACCAGGAAAGTAACGGAATAAATAAATTTCTATATAATAAAATATATCAGCATACATACGTATGTACGGAAAGGCGGGCTTGTTGCTCAATAGCAATCTTTTCTAGGTAACCTTGTTGCTAAGGAATGTTGCTCATGTATATGTAAGTTTTTGCTTCAACAAGTTGTTATTTTTTATTTTTGCAAGTAGGAACAAGTTATTTCAATATTAACACAATATATTATAAACATTTATGTACACGCATATATATTACACATTCATCCCGTTTAAAATCTAAAACCTTAACCCATTAAGAACAAATAACATCCAACCCCAATATGATCTATCCCACTCAGCTTTCTCCGAAGATTGCCCCTCAACGTCTACGTGTCTATTCCAGTTCTGAAAACTAACTCCCAACTATTCCTGCGAACTTATTTCAAACAATTTTGTCCTCTACGCCTGTACAAGTTTTAGTACATCGCAGCCCTAACGTTTCTACCGATCGAACCATCAAACTTCTCTGAACAAAGACAAACAACAATCTGTGTTAAATTATAAATCCGAAAGTATGATAGTCTGTTTGTATGTCTTCCTACGATCAACAGAGCGATTCTTTGATTTTGCTGTGTATATAGTAAGGAAACTGAAGAGGTGTAGATTCATGAACCACCTGATTTCCATACAAATTTCCTTAGACTACGCTGACAAAGCCGTTGGTTAACAGTATTAACTTACAATGAGGTACGAATAGTTGAACTATAAATACATATTAATCAATCAAATAGGAATCATAAATTAGAAATGTATAAATACATAGTAAGAATAAGCATTTGTGTGTTCACAACACGTTTTATGAACTATACTCTTTAAAAGCACACGCAAAAAGAAATTGGAACATTCATTAAAATATAACAAGCCATATTCCAAACAATTAGCTTATAACAGAAATAAAGAAATTCAACTTTTATAAAGCTCTCATAAAAATCGCCAAACAAAATAAGCAAATAGGTATGAATTGTTTGAAAACTTTTAAAACGATCAATAATGTAAAACTTTTGAACAGTTTAATAAGGCTGTTAAACTTGGAAAATTGTTTCAGGAACTGTGGTATTCAGATGCAGTGTTGTAGGTCTATGATACTTTTGTAATACTTCATTTGGCCAATTTATTATAATTTGAACATTATGAGAATACTAGCTGCGCCCCGCGGTTTCACCCGCATCCTGTAGGAATATCGGGATAAAAGTTAGCTATATGTTATTCCAGTTGTCCAGCTATCTACGTACCAAGTTTCATTGCAATCGGTTCAGTATAGTTTTTGCGTGAAAAAGCAACAAACACACACATCCATACAAACTTTCGCATTTATAATAATAGTAGGATTGTGTATGTATTTATTCATGTCGCAGTCGAATATGCTTCGGCACGAATTGGGCCAGCTCGTATCGGGCTAATATCACACCCCCACAGAAGAAAGGCGTTAAATAGAAGTATGGTTCTGAGTTTTGAACGATGAGCTAGTTTGTTTCCTTTTCCTCGCCTTTCCCAATCCATTCCTTCATTCCTGTCATCGATCCTTCTCTTATCTCTTACCCCTTAAAACAGCATCTATATTTTAACTAGTCAAAAATGCCTTTCTGATATGATGAATGAGGCATTATACGCATGATGTGATAAATACGAAGCGACTCTAGAAATATAGTCGGCGTAAAATTCACGGGTTTTAGAATAATGCATAGTGATCGTGGATTTACTACATCAACAATTAAGCCAAAACAATCAAAGCATTTGTGTAAATAAGAAATATCACACAAATTTTTAGTCCATTAACAGTCACTTACTCATATATAATTATTCACTGATATAAGTGGCAACCTATTTCCATTTCGCATAAAGAATCACACATTAACCTCGCTTCCAAACAACACTAAAATAAATCCTCTAAAACTCAGCAATCCATGTATTTTTTGCACTAAACCAACAACGGACATAAATTCCGTCCGTCGCTTTACGGTTACCGGCTCATTGCAAAACAAACTAATATTTTATGTAATTACAGTCTCTATTTACAGTGCGAAACTGCAAAATATTTTTTCTCGGCAACATGCAACGTTTTTATTTTATACTGACAGTAAAGCTTTGGATTTTAGCTTTTTGCCGCGCTTTTCATTTCTATTTTTGAAGTATTGTACGATGTATTATTTGAGGCAACATTTTGATTCGGTACATCAAACTGTATTTAGCTTCACGTTAACGCCAAACTTCTTATAAAAGGAGCACTACCTATAAAGATAGAAGCATAATATAAGAACAATTTTTAAATCTTTACTTTCTTACATATTATGCTCCGTTCGACGTGTAATAATCGCATCTATTTTTTTGACGCAGATCACGCTGTCAATTCGATTGTAGCTGAAGATTAATTAAAGGAGTACTCGAATTTTCGTATTGAGTCAAGACAGTAGCAGCTACTCCGAAATCGGGCAGAAGGCGGTTCCAACACCATACTTCAAAGATTACATTAAGCTTCTTATCTTGCACCCATACATCTAGTCCAACCCATTGTATATTATTCGTTACACGTCCAAGATAAATGTAATTTCCTATCTTATATTGCATCTATGTATACATATACACATTCGAATACATCTACTGTGATCAAAATCAGGTTCGAAGGACCATTATAAATCTCCTCTAATTCCCTGTGCACTTTTCTATGAAGATTGACCACCAAACCAAACAAAACTATATATTAAACAATAGGAACCTGTCAGTAGTATTGAGCCAAACATTTCAGCAGCCATTTTCAAAATACCAGTGCAAATAGAAGCAGCGTATACCATATAACCGAGTTAAGACGCGTATCAACACTAACTCCGCTCTGAGCGACACACACAGGAATGCTTTTAAAATCCTAATCTTTTGTCCTCACGCAGAGTGCGCTGTCAACTCGATTTTAGCTGAAGATTTAAATTCGGGGTGACAAAGAGGTGAATGTTGCTAGATCTAATATTTATAATATTCTTTATAAAATGTTGTTATAAAGTTGAATGCATCACAGTGTATCATGTAATGAAGTTGTTGTAATCACTGTTGATATTTTACATTTCGTAATTTTTTAGCACAAAAATATAAAATTATTTTTGTATCATCATTATCATCATCACTAAACCACAACTGTACCATTTGCAAATTCATATTTTATTATTAAGTTATTTAACTAGTACAAACTCACAGCGCATATATTATATACTTACCTATAAAAATATTAGTGAAGGAAACACGGACTATATTTACAAACATGTAACGTATTTTTTTAATTGCAAAGTAATTAATGTTAAACATCCACTCTTTTCATCGGAGGTCAAATATTTCATATTACGGAGCGTTCTTCTTCTACTCGATTATTCTCTTGTGACATTGTGAACCGCTCTTAAAGAGAAAAGCGTGGGATTCTTGCTCGTTTAAATTTTTCTAAGATTTTGACTTCAATACCGATGCTTGAACGTTTTATTATAAAGGCTGTATGAGAATCAAAGGCGAGGATTTCTTAAAATCTCTGAACGACTTCGCCGTTCTATTGAATATCAAATCGAAAAGACAAATTTTTAAATTCAGCTTTACATTGACCATTCGGGTCGGTGACAATTTATGAAATAGCTTTAAAAACTCATGGTTCAGAACTATGTAATATATGTATAGAAGCGTAATAATTCTATATTATCACTATCTATAAATATTTTACATTTTGATAATTAGATAAGAAAACCTATTTTTAGATAAATAGTTATCCTTTGTCTTATATTTATACTTAAGTTTTTGTAATCTACCAATGTTGTCAGGACTGAATAAAAATGATTTTATTATTATCGTATAATTTTTTTAACAAAAAACTAAACCTCCTTTAAAGTGACAGAAGACATTTATATGGGATTACACGACAAGCACCAGCTTTCAAATCGAAATAATTATAAAAATCGTTCTGTAAGAATTTCTAAGGTGACAGAAAAAAAATTCAAATTGATAACCTCCTCCACTTTTAATTTGGTTAAAAATAATTATTCAAAATGTAACAGCAATATAGTACAAAGCTTTACCAAGAAAACAGAATTTAAAATATATACAAGTGTCCTCATAATTAACAAAAACGAGGACAGAACAAGACCAATAATTGCGTTTTCCACGAAGAAAATATTAGCTCCAGTGAAATCAGTTTCGACGCAAATTTATTCATTACCTCCCATATAGAGAGTTTTCTTCGACCTGACAAAGCAGAGCGTGGGCTCGATGTTTGAAGAGTACTTGGATATATTATTAATCAAAACATGGGTGGTTTAATAGACAAATTAATAAAAAATATTGCGTTTCATCAGAATCAATGTACGAGGACAAAAAAAAAAAAAATCAAAAATCCTGAACGTGTCTTAGGTGAAGTGAAATAGGTTTTAAACCTAACCTCTATATATCCTTCAATTAATAATATTCCTAAGTATTATTACATCCTAACAGACATATTTTCCGGTACACGGTAGCAAGCCATACCGTGATAATTTCATTATAACCAAAAAAAGACAATAAAGGCGACGTATAACAAATAACAACACAAAATATTGTAATTATTCAAAGATGTTTTGTGAGTATAAATTAAAATGTGAATTAAAAGAGCTATCTATACTAATATTTAAAAGCTGAAGAGTTTGTTTGTTTCAACTCGCTAATCTCAGGAATTACTCGTCCGTTTTGAAAATTTCTTTCAATTTTCGATAGCCCATTTATTGAGGAAGGCTTTAGGCTATATATGTACTACGGGCGAAACCGGGGCGGACCGCTAGTAGGAAATGTGTGCTAACAAACAAAAGTCACACTAGTTCACGAAGCAACAGGTCTATTTAGAATTTTTATTACCACATTTTAACATAAGTAAAAAACTACATCGTTCTCACCATCAACGTATAATTCATCCACCTAGCGAGAACCAAAATGGCCGCCATAATTAAACCAGCATTGTCTCGATATTCTTCAAGTCATTACGATCTGTTCTCATTTGCACAGAACTATCCGGGCTCAGACAAATCTTGAGCAATTTATAATCGACTTCGGAATCGCTTAACAGAATGAATTGTTCACGATTTATTCAGATATTTAAGCGGGATAAAGTCTCAGCTTAAGGGTACTTGTATTTCCGAGTAAAAATCTCGTCGTCGAGTGGGATGGATGTTCACACCTGTTTAGCTGATCGAACACTTTAGGCGGATCTGACTTCGTTTAAACAACAATTTTTGTTTATTGTAAAGATCTAGAGGGGTAGATGACGTTCAAACTAAACAGGGCATTGGCATTACTAAAGGTTGGAGTAAAATTCGGAAGTTTTCATTATTATTAGTTTTGCTTGTGGTAGATTTCATGAAAATTTGTTAAATTTAAAAATTATATAACATTGTTTTAGAATTCACTAATCAAAAAACTTTATATAAGGAATCTACAGAAAGGAATCTAGGAATATAGAAGAGTTCAATTCAACGAAAATATCATCATGGGCCATAGCCCACTACGCTGGCGAAATGCTGGTTGGTAGATGTCACATGTCATCGAACTTTTGATTCTTGGTCATGCTGGTGTCTTTCTTTAACCAATTTGAGCAGTGTTAATCTTAACATATAAAATTTTCGTGTCACAATTTTCGTTGCCATACTCCTCCGAAACGGCTTCACCGATTTTGATGAAATTTTTTGTGCTTATCCGGTATCTATGAGTATCGGCCAACATGTATTTTTCATACCCCTAAATGATAAGAGTAAGGCAGAACAGCGTTTGCCGGGGGCAGCTGGTTAATTATAAATTTGATTAACTCTCCACTTTTTCGAATCGATCGAAAATATACTCAAGATTAATGTAACTTTAATATTAGTTCTACCTGTATTATGAAGTGTAGATTGATACACGAAATAATTGTACGACTATAAAGTTTTTGGACAATTATGGCATTTTCCTCTTTTTCGAACATAAATACAAGGACAAGTTAATTAGGACAGCATTCATGACTTCGTATTGCGATAACGTTATTTTATGGTGTTCCGTGTATTCAGAGAAAAGGAGGTAGTTAAATGCGACATCTGTAAATTATCTGCTGCTTTATTAAGAGTAATTATCTGGCTAATAACATGGGTTTCCTTGTAACCACAAATCAAATGCGGTAATAGCAAGCAAGAATTAAATAGAATCCTATCCTACTAATATTAAAAAATGTGAAAGTTTGTAAGGATGTGTGTGTGTTTGTTGCTCTTTCACACAAAAACTACGGAACCGCTTGCAATGAAATTTGGCACGTAGACAGCTGGACAACTGGAATAACATATAGGCAAGTTTTTATCCTGATATTCCTACGGGATATGTACTTACGCGGGTGGAACCGTGTGGCGCAGCTTGTATTATAAATGCGAAAGTTTGTAAGGATGTGTGTGTGTTTGTTGCTCTTTCACGCAAAATCTACAGAACCGATTGCAATGAAATTTGGCACGTAGACAGCTGGACAACTGGAATAACATATAGGCAATTTTTATCCCGATATTCCTACGGGATAAGGACTTGCGCGAGTGAAATAGCGGGGCGAAGCTAGTTGTTCATAATTAGTCATAGCTATAAATAAATATCTAAGTCTTGAACACGATGCCGTACGATTATCTTCCAGTTTATTGTTATTCCTAATGTTTTATCTTAAATAAACTCAGCTTTTTTACTATTTATTAGACTCATTACATTTTGCTCATTAGAATATAAAGATTTAGCAATTAGAATCCTTGTTTTTTCCTTATCCTGTATAAATAAACAAGCTAATCGAATTACGAGTATGCCTAAACCTGCGATTAAATAATTAGGCACACGACACGATTTCCAATTACAAGATGAGCGCTGTCATTTCCTCTTCAATAAGGATATTGGAGATAATTATAAGCCCGCAAACAGAACGGTACAAGGTATTTTTAAATTTTCCTGAGTGACTGGTGTATCAATTATAAAAGCCAGTTTGAGAATTTTTTCTTTGGTAAAGTTGTATTGTTTTGATTTTCATTGTATTTTTTTGATGTCATAAGCGTGAAGGAGTTCACCTGATGGTAAGCGATCGACCACCGCCCATGAACATGCGCAGAGGTAGAATCTCCGCGAATGCGCTGCCCGCTTCTAAAGGGAAAGGGATACGGAAAGGATTGACGACTGTAAAGAAGGAACAGACTGGGAAGGATTCAACGGACCTATGGCTCCCCCACTCACCATAAGAAAGACAGTCGCGTGATACTATCTCGGGTGTTTAATTTCGGTGTGGTGCGAGCTGACCCAATTCGTGCCTAAACGAGTATTTAAATGTTTATTGTTTTGCTGGGTTGTTTATTTGTTGATTTATCCGCATTTCTTCTCTGTAAGATGAAAGGTTAAAGATCTCTGCAACGGAACACTGGCTTATCTTGATTTAAAAATGT
The DNA here is from genome assembly GCF_012273895.1 of Zerene cesonia. Classification (NCBI taxonomy): domain Eukaryota; kingdom Metazoa; phylum Arthropoda; class Insecta; order Lepidoptera; family Pieridae; genus Zerene; species Zerene cesonia. Next base: position 7,935,951 of record NC_052117.1, read on the forward strand.
GGTTGGAATTAAAACGGACAAAATGATAGGACCTGTGTGACTCAGAAAAGTGTAGCTTTCAGCATGATTTTATGAAATCTGATGAGTGTAGTAAGATTTCCAGTATGCAATCATACTGTAAATCGTAATATTGTAATACATCCTTATATATTACAATATTACTAGCTGCGCCCCGCGGTTTCACCCGCGTAAGTCCGTATCCCGTAGGAATATCGGGATAAAAAGTTGCCTATATGTTATTCCAGTTGTTCAGCTGTCTACGTAACAAATTTCATTGGAATCGGTTCAGTAGTTTTTGCGTGAAAGAGCAACAAACACACGCAGAGCCTTACAAACTTTCGCATTTATAATATTACTAGAATTTGTAATAGGCAATATAAATCTCACTCGGCCAGCGTGGTGGATTATGGCCTGAACCCTCATGTAGGCCTGCATCTCAGCAGTGGGAACTTATATGGGCCGATGACGATATAAATCTCTACAGAAGTATATACATTTTCGTACTTCAATGTTAGTTACCATACTCCTCTAAAGCTGCTGGACCGATTCTCATGAAATTTTGTATGCATAAAAGGTAGGTCTGCGAATCGGCCAACATCCATTTCTGATACCCCTAAATGGAGACAAAAAAAACTAGAACTACGTATACAGGCATTAATAATTAAGGGTGAGTAAAGTGCCTCAACTAGGTGACAGAAAAACGTATTTTAGGTGAAACATTGAGTCTTATCCCAACCAAATAGAGTTCAAAACATCATGGGAACCGAATAAATGTTGCACTAATCTCCTACACAGAGCCCAAGACTGTTAATCTGTGACGTCAAACCACACGGTGCGATTGACAGATGGGCACGTTGAGAAAATTGCTTCTACGCATTCACTGCATTCTACCGCATGCTGTGGAATGACCAATTTGAGAGGTCGTCGACCTGAATATTTGTTTTTGGAATATAAAAGCTGAAACCCCCGGCGTCACTCGCATGGTACCCGGGTAAATAATAGCCGACGTGCTAATCCAGACTGTAATCTATCTCTATGCCAAATTTCATATGGGTACGATAAGCTGTTTTCTCGGGAAAGAGTAACGAACATCCCTTCTGACATACTTAAAAAAACTGTCGCCTTTCAATATTAGTAGGACGTATATTTAAGCCCGTGTGAAAATGAATTACTTAACTTACTTGTGTTACATTAAATTAATAATGAATGAGCTTTCACACTTTTAATTCTAAAATTACTTAGCAGCATTATCATGGACATTTCTATACCAAACTTTTATCACTAAATATGTTTATTTATAAGCACCTTCACGAAATAGATATAAAAGAAAAGCCACACCACTCATGACTTTCGTCTGGTATTACATAAACATTTTGCATACGACACGACATCCTTTCCTACCACAAAAGTAGTCTGGATAACTTCTCAAATCAGCAGCTTTGTGCCAGAATATTTATTGCCATATCGGTAGAGCTATTATTGTTATAAATCGGAACAAAGGGACAGGCTATGTGCAATGGATAGTACTTTCTTATGATGGAAACAATTTCAGTTTAAGTAAGATTTAAGTTTAGTTGAAGTTAGATTTGCGTTTAGTTTTAATTAAATATAAGTTAAGTTCAAGTTAATTATAAGTTAAGTTACTCAACGTATTATTGTAATATTACATATACTTAACTTTTTAAATTAAACATATTATGTGCACCTATATCTACGTAAATAAATATAAGTAAATAAATACGCACCAATTAATAAAGCATCTAAGTCGGTATATACTAAAAAACGATCATATTGATACAACTTTAAGCCTTATTCCTCAAGTATTTATAATCAAAACTGCATACAACGGATAGAGGGTACTTTCCGCGAATGAATTGACTCGTAATTTTAGCAAATCCCAACGGTACGTAATAAGAAAGTTTCTACGGAAATTGAAATGTCTTTATTATTGCAAGAATTATGACTGCAATTGGTTTTAGCCAATTTTTAATTTCAAAAGAAGTTTAAGCCTTGCAGCATTTCATACTGGTATTTATAAATGTCAAAAATTTACAACCATATTTATTACTTGGTATTGCGTTAGTTTATTATATTTTTCGAATAAAATTTTCAGGAAACGTTTAATAAATGTCATGCGTGTGTCTTCTTTAAGAATTAGGTGTATACAATGGTTTTGGACAAAATTTTACGGATTGTAGGAAATATTTAACTAACTTTAATGGAAGAATAAATTTCAATCTATTTAGAAAATATTTCAACGTGCAAACAAATTCATTCCCTTACGAATTGGGCCAGCTGTAGTGTACAGCTAATGCCGGAGCTATATCTAAAATAAATAAATTCTTTATGGACAATTTTTTTTTTACATATTGTATGAATAAAGTCTCTATATCTCTACTCATTATTATATCAAAGGAGTTTCGATGTATATATATATTTTTTTTATTTTAAATGAAACCAGCCTAAGATTTATTTCTTCTGCCTTCGATTTTCAAATCTATAAAACCCATCACATAGTACCAACCAAAACATCTAAACCAAACAATAATTTATTGAAATTGTTTAGATAGCAAAGTAAATTCAACATTGTCTATTCCACAATGCATTATTTATTGCACAAACATTAATTGTCAAACAAATAAATCTCTTGGGATATTATAATGTTAGGGCAAAACCCGAGTTTATATTCAAAGCATACGCTAGGAAAATACGAATAATATTACTAACATTGCTTTTAAATTAATCAATCAAATATCTACAGATACATTTTCAGTATTAATTATTTACTATTTTTAAAAGCAGTGGTGGCCCAGAGGTGAGGACCTCGGACTTCGAAATCGATAAGTCGGGGTTCGAGACCAGGCGACCGTGCAAGAAATAAATTGATTTTTCAATTTATTTGCACATGTGGATAACATCACCACTGCTCAAAACGGTGAAGGAAAACATCGTGAGGAAACCGGCATGACTGAGAATCAAAAATTCGACATGTGACATCTGCCAACCCGCACTTGGCCAGCGTGGTGGATTATGGCCTGAACCCTCTTAGGAGGCCTATGTCCCAGCAGTGGAAACATATATGGGCTGATGATGACTATTTTTAACTAGCTAAAACCCGCAGCGTCACTCGCCGAGTATCCGAATGAAAAGTAGTCTATGTGGTAATCGAGAAATTTGGTACAGAGATAGATTACATCTCTGTACCAAATTTCACACGTTACAGATACGATAAACTGTTTTCTCGCGAAAGAGTAAAAAACATCAACACATCCATATTATAACAGAACTAGAATAGAACGATGGTTTCAAGTAGTATTACAACCTACTCAAAATAAATCAATGCTATAACATTCAATTTTTCTGAAATGAATTAATCCGTTCACGCAGAAATGTATTCTATTATCGAAACATAGATTTCAATTTCGTAAAATAGTCGTGCAAGTGCAGTGCAGTTGCTAAGAGGGATCAACTAAGAGCTAAATTCTTCACAAAGTGAGCCAATAAGTACATGTGATGAATTGAATACCACTCAAATACTATTTTTAGGCAGGTTTCAAAGCTTGCTGATAAAGTCCTTGATAACTTATTGGCACTTTGACACTTTTTGACGTTTTTATACCTACATCACCATATAGTATGAAACAAAGTCGCCTTCCGCAGTATGTGTCTGTACGCTTAGTTCTGTAAAATTACGCAATAGATTTTAATGGTTTTTTTTTTAATAGATAGAATTATTTAAGAGAAAGGTTTATTGAAAAAAGGGGGAAAGTGGTTTTACTCCGGATTTAACGCGAACCGCGGGCAAAAGCTAGTCACATACAATACTATGCTATGTTCTAACTACTAAATTTATTTTGATAAAACTTGCACCACGCCTGAGATAAAGCCTGAACAAAAATGACGCGATTTCACAAACTCTAACTACTTAGTTGGATTTAACTACTTGGTTATTAAAAGTACTTATTCCTAAGTCGCCTTAAAATTGAATATTCACAAACACTTTCTAAAGTTTAAATTAACAAAAAGTTTTGTGAGTTTTCTTTGAAAATATTTCTATAAAATTACAACAAATTAATAAATCCACTATCTATATAGCTACACCGACAATAAACAATGATTATATTTTATATAACATACATAATTAATTACATGTAGTTACTCGTATACTGAAGTATCAAGGCCTCATTTGGTAAGAGGTCATCAATAAAATACGTCACACGATTGGGATTGGATTGAATTGAGTCTTTTTCCGGTTTCCCCCTCTTTGTCACAGGTTGTTACATTTTACGAACACCTGTCCCCCCTCCCTTATGGGACTTAATAATTTTCAAAATTTGTGACTGACCGACATAGTGATCTTTCAACGCCACACCCCAAACCACTAGACGGATTGGGCTGAAATTTGGCATGCAGATAGATGTTATAACGTAGAGGATTTTGATAAATTCTACCCCAAGGGGATGAAACTTTGTACCATGAAAATTTATTAATTCGCGCGGGCTACGGACAACAGCTAGTACATAATAACTCCCCCCCACCTCCGCCCCATTTCACACAATGTTACATTTTACTGATACCCTATCCCCCCGCTTCCCCCTTTAACGTACGACATGCAAAGTCAGAGCCTATAGATCAGACTATTACATTAAACAAGTAAGAAATACAAAAAACTCTTTAATTAATCCCTCACAATACACATTGAAATCCGCATTAATACCAAAGGTATATAAAATATCTATCTACGAATCGGAAAGCTTTGTCCCACACTCGACGGCAACATGGAACTAATTTGTCGTTTAAAATCGTGAGGAAGTACGAAACGAAAAAGTAATTGGTTAGAAAAGAAACATAATTTTTGTGTGAAATAAAACATTCTAAAAATGAAAAATTTCTCATACATAGCACGCTGTAGTTTAGAATCTAGGTTAAACAGTCTTCTCTAAAATACATTGTACAATCTGATGATTACCTTACATCGATTTTTAAATGCAACGATTTACTAGCATCAAAACCCGGCGTTTCTCGAAAAAATGCACTATATATTTAATGGTATAATAAAGTTATGAGTATCCATTTTCTTAGAATCGCATCAGTATTTTAGATATCTATCTTAGATACTAAGAGACCTATTCAAACATCGAACAAACGATGTGTACAGTAGAATATCTGCTTCTGTTAATTCAGTAATTTTAAGTTTAAGTTATTACCGAATTTAAAACAATTTTATTTTATACTTGGCGAAGGCGGTTTAATTGAATGAATGAATGAAATGAAAAATTATTTGTTGTATTGCGTATTGTAAAATACATTTAAAACTTAATAATATAAAGGAAAACAATGCATAGAAGGCGGCCTTATCGCTGGCATCTCTATCAGACAACCCAATAAGAGACGAAGAGAAAAATTAATATAAAGTACCATAAAAATATTCGTTTGATAAATATAAGTTTAACTGTTAGTTTATGTTGGATTCGTTACAGTTGGTAATATTTTTTAGAAATTATCGTTTGAATTTCAGTTCAATATGGTAAAAAACATGCCAAATAAAAATGTCTTAACTTGTTAGTTTGATTACATTTTTTGTTTTGATTCGTAGGCCTCGAAGATTATTTACGTATTTTTTTGAACATTTCAGAACAGCTATAAGAACCCTTTTCACATTATTAAACATTCTAGATCATTCTTAATCTTTTATTTTATTTTTTCTGTTACCTATTTCAGATCGACAGTAAGTAATAACGATTTTACTCATCATATATGTTTAGAACATTCCAAAGAAATGATAACAGTTTAAATACTCCGGTACTTCTGGTAATCTTTCCAGAAGCTAGAAGAAGAAAACAGAGGCGTGTGAGTTTATAGACACGGAAGTGTACGTTAAAATTTGAAAATAGCAGAAATATATTTTCTTAAGTTTTCGCCTCAACCACACACTTCCACACCTTCCACCCTTCACCGCGGCCAAGCTTCCGTACTCTCATCTAGAGACTAAGGGGCATTTATCACTACAGGAGGTTAATTTGTATTGGTAGTAACTTATTGTTATTTTAGTTTGTTTTTCTTTTGTTAGGCGTACTTATAACGCTAAACGAGTAAAAATTATGTAAAAAAATTGTATTCCTCTGTAAGTTATTCAAATGTAATCTTTAGAGAAATAAATGTATTTAACCGTAGTAGTGTAGTAGTGAGAACCCTGACTTTATATACTAACATAAGCATTAAATATACAAACGTACATTTAGATTCACTGAACAACACACAACTGAAGACTACTATATTATAGAATTATAACTTTATAGATACAAAGTCTTATTCGTCTCTATTAGGAAGTTATTATAGGTATTTATTAATTGAATGACTTAACTACTTGTTAGACCGTACTTATAACATAGAAAATATATTTCGGGGAAAAACTGTTTTATTGTATTTGAAATAGCTAAGAGAATAGGGCCACATATACGTACGAGTACGGATGCGGATAAAATGATTTAAAAGGGATGAAATAAGTACATCAGAAACATAGTATGATATTATCGGATTGTTTTCGAGTCTAGATCTGAGCAGCTATAATTTTAAATTACTTTTATTAAGGAAAACTTCTTAATACCCATCCACTTGATTATTTTTGTAAGGGGTAAAACATTATCTCCTCAATAATATGTTTCTAAAAATACATGTTTATGTTCTATGGCAAAATTCTATGTTCTTTTCGTTTTTACTTGATTATTCAAGAAATCAAACGTTTCACTAAAAAGTCACAAAATATATATGTACTTACCTCTCTTACAAGCAGTCCAAAATTAGTATACACTTCCGTGTCTATAATAGTATAAAAAACTGAACGTAGCTAATAATAACAAAGATATTTCATACAAAAACCTCACGTAACTTAACACGCATGTTTGCCAAACTTCGTCCCACAAAAGACACAACCGCTAGCCGCGCCTGCTCAAGCCAGACTGAAAACCGTAATAACAATTGTTTCGGATTATTTTTGTATTGAAACTTGGATCTCGTTTCTCCAGTATGCCTATCGTTTGCCCCTAGGGACTAGTCTTCAAGAAGCTACAGAGTAAATACATTTCTTGGTAACAAATAGTTTTGTACTCGACTTTCGAACTCGACATAACTAGATAGTATAAAACAAAGTAGCTTTCTCTGTCCCTATGTCCCTATGTATGCTTATATCTTTAAAACTATGCAACGGATTTTGATGGGTTTTTTAAATAAATAGAGTGATTCAAGGAGAAGGAAGGACATCTATCAAACTACTCCAAATTAACGGGTGTGTAGCCGCGGGAAAAAGCTAGTGTCTTACAAATAATGATTAAGAACAATACATAATTGGTACCATACTTCTACGTAAAAGAGATAGGCTCTTTTCTGTTGTATTTACATTGAGTAGACCTAGCGATTCAGACTCTAAAGGTCCATCTAGATTATCGTTAAGGGATTGTTAGGTCACATTTATAATTAGTAAGGACGTTGTTAGCTAGTCGTAATTGAGATTGGCCGCCATGAAATTGGACTAGAAGTACGTCTATTAACTAATTTACTTAATTTACTTATGCAGCTTACGACAATACCTTTCTAACTATTTCCTGATATTGATTCAACCACACAAATATCATATCCAACCACATATACATCTCTATTCACTAGAACGTTCGTTTTTACTATAGATAGTCTAAAGCGTGGAATTTGTAAATGTCTAAACGAATGCAGCGCATGTTATATGACCCCATCGCTCTCCGTCACTGTCCAACGAATTTTCATCCTGCTTTTAAGGTAAGAATAACTTGCATGGAACAAAGTCGAGTTTGGAACATCATTTATAACTTTATGTTTCAGCTAGTTTATAAGTTTGTTATGAAGAGATAAACGTGTGGAAATGCTGAGACATTATTGCAAATATTCATAACGTAAGTCTGGTTTTAATGGTAGACCCGTTGTTTATTTATCAATCGTTGCAAAAAAAAATAGTCTCAAATATATATAGATATGATAATTAATGGAATGGTATTAAATTGTATTATATTAATGTATGAAGACAGTGACATAGGCCTACTTTTTTCAGTGGCAGTTTCTTTGTCTACGCGGGTGATACCGGGGGCGTCAAACTGGAGATGAATGCGTACAGAAAATCATATATTATTTCCAGAAAAATCAGAATAAACGGTTAATTACAAAAATATACAAATACAAAAACCGTAAAGCTCGTAAAAGGCGACCGTGAAATTACTTCTGGAATTGGGACAAGATGATTTACAAAGGGAATTCGACGAGAAACTCGAACAGGTCCCTTTAATTCCGATTTATTTCCCGGAATGAAAAGAAATGGAAAATGTCTCCGTTTTATTGTTGTTGTCTTGAACTTTTTGCTTAAATACGCGCTATTTTGCGTATTTTATTTACGCATTATTGAAAATACGCAATAATAACACACAATGCTATTATTTATATAAATTTTGTAATCTTAACATCCTTGCTTTCCGCCCTCAGCTTGCTTCGCGTAGTCAAAGCAAATTCCCATATCTGATTCACCGCGGTAGAAAGAAACCTGTCATTCTCTAGTCTTCAAACTATCTACAATCGCAAAAATTATACCATAAAATCCCTCCGCTGTGACGTAGAAAGAAAGACAAAATACACACTTTTCCATTATAATATTAGTACTTTTAAAATTGGTTCACTTTGTAGTTTGCGATTTGTTCTCTCGCACACATTATTACACTTATCTTTAATATATTACTATTGTTAGAATATTGGCAAATAGTGTTAAAAAAAATCTTACATAAAAGTTTTTAATTTACAATCTAAACCATTTCTATGCACATAACAAAAAATCTCATTTTCACGCATATGTATCGGGTTTTTCTTAATAATAAAACAGATATTACACAGAATTCCATCTGAAGCAGCCATTAGTGTTTTACTTCTAAAAGCCAAGCATACTTGCATGCAGCTGATCTGCAAGGGAACTTTTAACAGGCGTCTGTCAAACATACTCGAAACATAATTATGGCCTGAGGACTTCGATAATATACGTGTTTTGTTAACTTTGCTTGTTTGGAAATGTTTTAAAGTATGCGGTATAGATTTTTTTTACTTTTATCTTAGTAAAGGTGATAAATTATGGAATCGGCTACCTACAAGCATTAAATTCAAGTGTATTTTAATACTTTTTTGAATAACAGTTTTCAAAATTCCCAAATTTTCTTGACTATTTGTTGAACTCTCTACCATATTTGATGATATATTATGTAGAAAGCTTAGGTAAAATATTGTACAAAAATACAATACTGTTGAAACGATAGCGGAATGAAGGAAAATTGGTACAGAGAAAGATGTAGTCTGGATTAGCAAATAGACAAGTTTTTACCCGATTACCGCGAGATTGTAGTTACAGCTAGTTGAAGTTGACAGATTAAAAATACAGAAGATGCGAATTTCTTACAACACATCTATATAATCCAGCGCCACAATACCGAGACAGCTGTCAAACGCTTAGAAACATAACTGGCTTTATTTTTTACTAGACTTAAGGACGGGCCGGCGCCGAAACGATGAAATCCTTTGACATTAGTTCCAAGCGCCACTTTGATAAGTGATATAAATTATAGTGGGTGATTAATTACGATTAATTATCACATTGCCTCTAATTAAACCGAGTGTGATAATTTATTAAGAAATATTTATTTGTTACCATGTTTCTTTAAAATGAAGGAAGTTTTTCGTCATACGTTGCTGTTTTTTTTAAAGGGGAAAGTAGTTTCCTATTATTAAATTGTTAATAAAGGTGAATTTTGGCAATATGTTTAACGCTGAAGCTTGTATGTTTGAACGCGCTTTTCTGAGGAACTACTGGACCGATTTCAAACATTCTTTGAAATCGTATACGTACATGACCCGCTTTTTTAAATGGGTCATATACGTACCACGTGCGAAGCCGGGGCGCACCGCTGTATCAATATAAAAGACCTAGTCAATAGGAATTACTCTAAGCGTTAATTCGCAGAAAGCTTAAGATAATCTAGTTATTGTCAATCTGTCTAGACATTAATTGAGTACTGATGTTAGTGTCGTCATTAACTATGAATAGTCTTAATTATCGAATGATGATTAAACTTGCTTCTATCCTTATATGTTGTAGTTTCAAATTATTGTAACAACAATTACACTTATAATGTTCTAGTATTCGGCGGGTTCGCTTGCGTGGGCTACAAAAATCTTAGTGGATTTTTGAAGGGCATGGCACTTTAGAAATTAGTAGAAAATACATAATACACATATATATGTCCTTATATGTTGTACTTTCAAATTATTATTTAAATCTATTTAGCATTGGAAATTTGGATAGAATAGAAGAATATAATTATAAATTTTAATATAGATAGGTATATGTAATAGGGAAATAGCCTACGCCTACTTTTTTAATAAAATTGAGATATAAGTTGAACCTTATGTGGATTATCTATAAATAGATAAAAATTGCCTTTCCTTTTATTGCCTAGGTTTGAAGCTCACAAAAATATACAAACAGAAAAGAAAGACTCAGTAGTGAAGACGTGTAAAGAGGTAGAGCTACTTTCGTATTTATAATTCAAGTATGAATGTTATTTAAAGGTATACAAAACTAATTTTACTTAAAACAATCTCTAAAATACATACATACAAACATATAGCATTAGAATAACACATGTAAGACAACTGCACAACAATTACACACACAGAATCTACACACACACATTCAATGAATATGAAACTAAGCAACTTCAAAGATGTCCGCATTTGAAATTCAAATATCGGTGGATATTCGCAAAGAAAACATCTCTTCTAATTTGCGATGCGACGTCAGCTAATCAGATGAGTGTGGTATATCGGAATGGGGTTTCACTTACCATTTTTAGGGATCCGTGGGTACTCTGCCAGAAGCTATGCTATAAATATTCATGTTAAGTATGGCTGAAATGGATTTAAAAAAGAAATGAGATGTACAGAGATAGATTATAGTCCAAATCACATAAACTACTTTTCACGAAGGTACCACGCGAGTGACGCCGCCAATTACAGGTAGTATTTATACGATAGTCTAGTAATACCCTATACCTAGACATAAGTTTTGACTTGACACATTTGCTTGCATCCTGCTTACCATACAAGTGCATTACCTGTATGCATTGACATTAATGCTAAAATAATTTGTATCAGCTTATGCAGATTATTCTAAAGCCCCTATCATGATCATATTTAGGTATTAATTGCTAATTATAGGCGTTACTCAGAGCTGTGTTAGCTTAATATAATTTCATGGTGTGTATAATTATAAAAGAACTAGATTTTCGCCCGCGGCTTCGCCCGCGTAGAATTCGCTTATATCGCGCGACATGGTAAGGAGTATTTTTTTCGCATCAAAACGTATGGTTTGTTCTTTCCCACGTTTAGCTCCATCTCACACCAAGTTTCATCAAAATCGGTTTGACAATAACGAACTTTCATACAAACTTTCATCCCCTCTTTCAACCCTTTCTACCCTTTTTTCGCGATAAAAAGTATCCTATGTCCTTTCCCAAGTTCAGTTTTATCTTCATACCAAATTTAGTTAAAATCGGTTCAGTGGTTTAGGCGTGAAAGCATAACAGACAGACAGACAGAGTTACTTTCGCATTTATAATATTAGTAAGGATTATTTATTTATAATTCTTAGAGTACCTATTGGCCAGTAACTACGTATATTCTGAGTTGTATTATATATCAGACAGTATTTTATCAATCACGAGCCTATTCTGTTTGTGGAAAATTAAAAAAAAAATCTATGTTTCAATTAATATTCCATTTTTAATATAACAGAGTTAGACCGTACCGCAACGCGTTAAAAATAATCTTTACGTAATTGAATTAAAGTTTCAAATCGTTTGTCTAATAAAACTCCCAAACTTACACCAACGAATTTATTAAGTTAATAAGAAAATGGACGGAGCGAATTTATCTCGGCTTTGCAGTTCGTAACTTATTTAATAAAACCTCAAACCTACGATTATTGTCAAATATTTTAAATTCTTATTGCGGTATAAATATATTCTTTAGTACTTTTAATTATGCTGAGAGCTATCCTATTCTACTATCCTACTATAGATGCGATAATATTATAGATGCGAAAGTTTGTAAGGATGTGTGTGTGTTTGTTGCTCTTTCGCGCAAAAACTAGTGAACCGATTGCAATGAAATTTGGTACGTAGACAGCTGGACAACTGGAATAACATATAGGCAACTTTTTAGCCCGATATTCCGACGGGATACGGACTTACACGGGTGAAACCGCGGGGCGCAACTAGTTTTTATATAAATTCAAAAGCTTTTTAGCTTTAAAGTGGATACGTACCTATTTAAATATCTTAACACTAATTTGCGCTAATTTATTTTTCTAGGCTACATTAATTTACTAATAAAATTAAACTCGAGTATTTTTACCCGCTGTCCTTGAATAAAAAAATATTTTATGTTGATTACTTATTTGCTCTGTATTTGCTGATTATTTGCTCTGTAACGACAAGTACGATGTCGGAGAAACCGGATGAATCAACTAGTTTATATACAAATTTTGTTACGAAGGTATATATGTAACAATGCATTATACATACTCGTATAGCATATAATTCCTATGTAACAAATGGCCTAACTACAGTTCGAGAAAGTTCTAAATTAAAAAAGTTAAACATGGAAGCGGGTCAGTTCAGTTGCACTCGTTATCTCGTCATTTTAACTCGGATTTTATCTGCTGAATTATCTAATTTATACCTAATTTCCCATGATTTAAATGTGTTAAATAGATAGACATACACACACCATAAATGGGACTTAAAGATGGCCAAGAGCTTCATTATTTCGGTACAACTCAGGCTATTTTCAATATTTATTCCAAGCAAAACCTGGTGATATTGCTAGCTATCGATAACATGGATTCAGTAAAAACTGGACTACATACTTTTCCTTAATAAGCGACATGAGCCGCGCAACTAATGTCGTTAAAAGTTTGTACGGGCATAAAAAATAAATTGCAAGACAAGTTTTAACAGAGTTTTTGGATACGTGTAGATAGATATGGTGTTATGGGTGTTATGAGCGAAGTTTAATATCGCCTTGAAGGAGTTTTTACTGGACGGAATTAAGTTATATTCGAACTATGTATAAGTTAATGAATAGACTAACTTCAGACCTTTGATATGTGTCATTACCTAGTATATTACTTACAATTTAAGTTTAGTTCATTAGTTTAGCGGGATAGGATTACAAACTTAGGATACTACTAGCTGCGTCCCGCGGTTTCACCCACGTAAGTCCGTATTCCGTAGGAATATCGGTATAAAAAGTTGCCTATATGTTATTCCAGTCGTCCAGCTGTCTACGTACCAAATTTCATTGCAACCGGTTTAGTAGTCTTTGCGTGAAAGAGCAACAAACACACACACATATTCATTCATTTATAAGGAACAAACTTTCGCATTTATAATATTAAAATAGTATAGTAGGACTAGTAGTATAAGAAGTTTTTATTCAGAAAACTGTAAATGTAGTAATTACTTAGTAACCTGTGGTAGTCTACATATTACTAAATGGTTACTTCATCTACTGCTTCTCGTTCTACTCTATTGGTAGCATAAGAGAACATGTCAGAATAATAGATTAAAAAAAAATTACAACCTACAATGAAACATGAATTATTAAAACGTTTTTGTATCCCGTTCATTTTAATACTCACAATGTTTGGCCCATTTTTATGAGACTTTCAATATTATACCTTTCCTATTACAATCTTTTTTTTTTTGGAGACTTGTTTTATGCATAACCAAGGTCTTCGTATATAGAAGGAGAGGGCCTGGGGAAAGAGTTATGTCGGACTCCAACTGCAATAGTGGTCTGCCAACTATGGCATATAGTAAATCGTATGAAAACATTTTACAATGTATAATATTATATTTTATCTTGGACATTTCAAAGTTGCGTAGTAGTGCTCTATATATTTCTAAGAGAAAATACCATTCTGTATGTACTTAAGATTCGAATCCGTTATCTGAACAGCGAGATCCATATTTTATTCTTACGTCTATAAACCCAAACCATTTCACTTAAAATATATAGCTATAAAAGTCCGCCTGTCTATCCTTTTAACATTCCTTACACTTCAAGTAACAATGTTATTTCGATATGAGAGAGACTTTATTTGGCTGACTTAAGGCAGTTATATTGTCAACTTTTATTCTAGATACATGTATATTTCAAGATACCCTCATAATTATTATTTCTTATTTTAATACAAGAGGTATATACCTAAATGAAAAGAGTGATTCGTTTGTATGATACCTAATAGGTAGGACTGTATCGTTACGGTTATGCGTTATAGGTATGTATCTATTACGTAGGTACTTCAGAATTAGATTTTAGATTCCTAAGCGAAGTTTTCTGTCAAGAACGCCACAATTTTTATATTAACCATGTGATTTAATAGGAATAAACAAAAAGGGTAAACCAAAAGCAAAATTATGTTTATTAGTAAATAAAAATAAATAAATTACAGAAAAAAAGTGAAGTGCTTTGTCTCTGGATTCGTCGGTTTTAATAGCCGTATAGTAAGGCATTCTGTGTTCTGCGAGATCGATACAATCTTATTAGTCCGTCTAGGGAATCGAACCCTTAAAGAAAACGAAATTATATGCATGCACAGACATAGACAGATCTCGAGTCGTGACTTTATCGCTTATAAGCAATTTGGGTAGGTAATTCAGGAAAACTGAATAACCTACCTATCCAGATATGATAAAATCCCACAAACAAATATCTATGGAAACTTCTGAACATAGATACCCAAGTAAACCGTATTATATCATATCTAGAAGCTCCTTGGAATCAGCTTACCGCTAAGATAAATGAATGTAGGCCTGTATTTCACACGGTAAGTGGTTTATTATGTAAGATACCAGGCGAATCACATTTATGTTTCCAGGCAAATACGTATGCTATAATGTGAATATGTATAGAATATATCTCGCAGGTAAATTTACGATTCGAAGTAATATCTCGTTTTCAATAAAATAAATTTAAGATTCTAAATTGTGTTTTTTAGAACAAATTTTTAGGGTAGTTTTCTTAATAAAAATAATTTTATTGAACCGATTTTAAAGATTAATGGACGGAAAAGGAGTGTTGTTAGTTGAGTGTTCACATATGAAATTGACTTGATATGTTAAAAATATTTAGCTTTCTGTTTATTAATATTTTGATTATCACATTATGAGGT
The DNA here is from genome assembly GCF_012273895.1 of Zerene cesonia. Taxonomy (NCBI): domain Eukaryota; kingdom Metazoa; phylum Arthropoda; class Insecta; order Lepidoptera; family Pieridae; genus Zerene; species Zerene cesonia. The sequence goes on from NC_052117.1 coordinate 7,951,246, forward strand.
GCATCTGCCTGATGCAAGTTTTATATCCGTAATATTTACTTCTTAATTCCATAGTACAATATTTATTTACTTTGCTTAGCATTCAATGAAACAGTTATCTATTTATTTATTATACTTTTTCGTTGGTTCATTTCGCCTGCATTACCTGACCAGTCTTTTCATCAAAACCAATCCCACACCATCAAAAACTATTCCCTAATCAAACAAAGAAAAACAAAGTAAAGAGGAAATCAATTACAAAGCAATATAACTGGACGGGGAAACTTCGCTTCAATAGAAGTTTTTTAATCAATATTTTGCAATATAAACAGTAATTACATGTATTGTTACATTAATTTGTGTAAGTCAGACGTATATGGAAACAATGAAATAATACTACTAACAAGCAGACAACGACTGGATATGTAAGTAGTATGTAACACAATCCTACTAATATTATAAATGCGAAAGTTTGTAAGGATGTGTGTACGTTTGTTAATCTTTCACGTAAAAAACTACTGAACCGGTTGCAATGAAATTTGGCACGTAGATAGCTGGACAACTGGAATAACATATACGCAACTTTTTATCCCGATATTCATACGGGATACGGACTTACGCGAGTGAAACCGCGGGGCGCAGCTAGTGATCAATGAAAATAACTTAAAAATAGATACAGAAAACTAAAAAACACGCTTCAACCATACAACTAACTAAATAGCTTGCTCTTATGCTCTGTATACGTACGGAAATTATTTAATCCTGGCGATCGTAATCAAGATATTAAGATAAACACATGAAATCATTGTACTGTCACCAATCCTTGATACAAAGTTTGAATAAAATCTGTCTGCTTGAAGTGGGTTTTAACTACACAGGAGACAATATACAAACATGCATGTGAAGCTAAATGCATGATTTTGCTTTAATTAATCATAAGTCTTCTTAAGAGAATAGATTACTCTACTTAAAAATCTGACCTTAGAATATTGTTTCATATGCCTAAGTAGGTAGGAAGGTAAGCACTGGACAATTGTTTTTAAAATACAACTGAATTTAAAAGTTTCCGTTTTAAAAATCCCTTTCAAATGCTGTGCCTAAAAGTCTTACCTATTGACGCTAAAATGCCATGCTGCAGTTTTAAAGCTTGTTTTTAAACAAGAGAATATTAAGTGCAAAACAAAAGTCATTGTTTTGGAGAAAACCTTCTATTTAAAAGCACACTAAAATAGCTTTTAGGAAAGTGGAGCTTTTTTGTATTTTTACAGTCATACTAGCTGCGCCCCGCGGTTCCACCCGCGTAAGTCCGTACTCCGTAGGAATATCGGGATAAAAATTGCCTATATGTTATTCCAGTTGTCCAGCTGTCTACGTACCAAATTTCATTGCAATCGGTTCAGCAGTTTTTGCGTGAAAGAGCAACAAACTCACACACACACATCCTTGCAAATATCCTTATGCGTATCAACTGAGTCAAAATCGATACCTCCAGTTTGTAAAGTTGGTTAAAAATAAACACTTCCGTAAGTAAATTTAAAGATTAACCTCATCTGATAACATTACAAACCGTACTTAAAGTTAAGCGCTACTTAACTCAACTTGGCATAAAATTTCAAAGCGAAGTTTAAGTAACGGATATTTAGTTTACATTATAGTGCTTAATCCGTTAGCGGAAATAGGTTTAGCTGGGCTTTTAGGAAATTTAAAATTGTCTGTTGTTAAAATTAAAGCCTAGACCTTCCTCTTGAAAGAGTTACACACAACCTATATCCTATCCTATCCTACTAATATTATAAATGCGAAAGTTTGTGAGGATGTGTGTATGTTTGTTACTCTTTCACGCAAAAACTGCGAAACCGATTGCAATTAAATTTGAAACGTAGATAGCTGGACAACTGGAATAACATATAGGCAACTTTTCATCCCGATATTCCTACAGGACACAGACTTACGCGGGTGAAACCGCGGGACGCAGCTATTATTCTCTATGCAAAATTATTATTTAGTATTATATATGTTAAGTAGCTGACCCGGCAAACGCTGTTCTGCCTTACTCTTATCATTTATGGGTATGAAAAATAGAGCTGGTCGATTCTCATATCCAATATGCACACAAAATTTCATAAGAATCGGTCCAACCGTTTCGGAGGAGTTTGGTAACTAAAATTGTGGCACGGGAATTTTATATGTAAAACTAGATGACTCGACGAATTTCAAAACGCCATATAAAGTTTGGTGATCCATTTTTCTGTATATTTCTTCCCTTTTAAACCTTACCTGGACTATTACGAATAAATCAAAACCAAAATTATCAAAATCTGCTAAGCCATTATCGGGTTTAAGCGAGAATAACGAACAACAATTTAGTTTTATATATATTATATATTAGTCATAATTAGCCATAATATTATCCAAGCATTTGAATATAAAGCAACGAAATGCTGTATTTCTCAAACTAGTAACGAATTAACTCGACTGTAAAATAACTTTGTCCGATTTTAGATTTTAGCGAGTTTAAATTGAAAATTTAACTCCGAGTTAGTTTCTAGGTGCTTTGATCTAGGTCCATGAAAATCTAGACTCAAATGGCACTTTCACACATGGCGTAATTTAACCCTTTCCGATCTAAGTAGATAGAAAAATCCCACCTTCTTACCTATATTAATAGGTAATTTGTTATTTTTTGATGTGGAAGTCGAGCACGCTTCGGCACGAATTGGTTCGCACCGGGGCAGTACCACACCCCCACAGAAGATTGTTCGTGAAATAGTTACACTTATGTCTTCTATCAGACAAAACCTTCATGACTTGGTACAACACGATTTGCGTCATAGCGCGGCGTCAGGTCAGAATAGGTAAGCCTTATAAAATTAGTCTTGTGGGACTCGAGCACGCTTCAGCATGAATTGGGCCAGCTCGCACCGGGGAAGTACCACACCCCACAGAAAACCGGCGTGTAATAATTGCTTGCTATTGTGTTTCGTACGGGGAGTGGGGGAGCCTGAGGCCTATTTCCTTCTCCTCGCCCTTCCCAGTCCAATCCTTCTTTCCAGTCATCAATCCCTTCCTTATTCCTTATCCCTTAAAAGCGGGCAGCGCATTCTCAGAGATCTGAGCCTCTGCGAATGTTCATAGGCGGTGGTGATCGTTTACCATCAGGCGAACCACCAGCTCAGTTGCCCGCTGTGACATAAAAAAAAATCTCTATTTGTTCCTACACATTAGTACGTATCCATGTTTTCGTACACATTAGTACGAAAAGATGGAAGTTAACATATGGCATACAAATATCGGACGCACAGCTCCACGTTAAAGAGAATTTCTGTTTTGTCACTGTCCTAATATCTATATTAGATATTTTAATTTGAAATAAACCTAAAAATTAGCTTATGAAATATATAAAGTAACTCTAGCTCTGTCTCTTCTTCGCGCCTAAACCACTAAAGCGAATAAGATGAATACTACCTAATAATGCGGGGAAAACCCGGGGGTTGTCAATTTCCTATTTAAACGCGAGCGAAGCCACGGGCGCAGATTAAGTTATGAAATAGGTATAAATAAAACAAAATGTTTTTTAAATACTGATTGTACCAAATACAAAAAAAAAAATCAAAAACCAACATAATATTTTATCAAAATAAGTGATAATACGCCAATCAAAATAGAAATATCAAATAATAATGTTTAAATAAATGGAGCGGAGATAAAATAATTATTATTATTATTGCTTGTTTCACTGCTATCAATGAACGCGCCGCTCTGTGATTGGTATCGTCATTTGCGTAATAATCAATGGCCCGTTTTAATTGGCTAAATAATGACCAATCCTTGGTCAAGAAGCTAAGCTGCGTGTACGCAGATTATTGATTGGTCAATTCGCAACTAATAAGCTGCGTAGACGCAACGCTGTTGTAAATTTATACTACTATTATTTACTATTACAATATTGTGCTTTTTTAATGTTATTAGGAAATGTTATTCAAAACACATTTTTTCTTTCTGAGCGTTTTCGTTCCATTTTGTAGCCTAATATCCTTTTATTATTATTTTGGTAGTCTTCCTTCAAGTCAAAACACCATCAAAACCGATTCAGTTTAGATAAAAATCATTTGATCATCTATCCATTGATAAAGCATTTTTATGCAATCCTGTCTATTAATAAAATAAATATGATATCTAATTCCCATTATTATAGCTTTGTACACGAACTAAATAAAAACAAGGTTCCACATAACAAATATAAAAGCGACGCCTTAACGCCAGATGTTAGGGTTGTCAATTGAATAATATTATAATAATCCTACTAGTCCTACTAATATTATAAATGTGAAAGTTTGTAAGGATGCGTGTGTGTTTGTTGCTCTTTCACGCAAAAACTACTGAACCGGTTGCAATGAAATTTGGTACGTAGACAGCTGGGAATAACATAAAGGCTTCTTTTTGTCCCGATATCCCTACGGGATACGGACTTCCGTGGGTGAAACAGCGGGGCGCAGCTAGTATGATATAGAAATGACTTGAATTCATCGTGAATGTAAATTCTAGTGGGATTTAATAGTTTCCTTTTGACTGTATAAAAAATGGATCTATCTATGAGACATCGCTACGGTCAACTAATTTTCTCCTATTGTTTCATTTATCTTACTCTTAGAAATAACCACCGCTATTGATCACGCTCGCAGTAAAGTGTTCGAAACGTCGGGTTAATAATATAACGAATAAATCGCGTTTAAAATCCGTTAAAAAGTTTTTAATTTCTAAATGTATAATACTCGCGTAAAATCAAACACAAGAAAATATAAAAAAATGGTTTACACTTAAAATTCATATCTACATACTTATGTTTCTCTTATTTCCTTATTTGCAATGTTCTGTTGCCTTCTTTGTTAGTTGTTGTGTGTTCTTGTTTGTGAATAAAATTTGTCTGTCTATGTTTTTTTTTATGTCATCGTGGGCAATGGAGCTGGTGGGTCGTCTGATGGTAAGCGCTACCACCGCCCATGATTATTTAGAGAGGCGCAAGATCTGCAATCGACCTGTACAATATGGATTGTGGACTTCTTGGTCTTCTGTGGGAGTGTGGTAGTTCACCGGTGCGATTGAACCAGCTGTTCAATTCGTGCCGAAGCGTGCTCGACTTCCACACACAAAAATGTATGTTTGTCTGTATTTAGGGAGGTTAGAACATACAGTCGACAGCCCTACCTCTCTAAAATGGCCTCTCAAATAAACATCGTGGAATATTGTTGTTATTATTACAACATGTTGTTGTTCCGCGGTGACGTGCCGTGACAATGATAAGTTGTTTATCGAATTTTCTAGACGTTTCTACTCATTCGAAGCTTGGTTTCATGTTTGCAAGCGAAAATGACACTTAGAGGCCGTTTTTAGAATAGATTCTGCGGAAATTATCGTTTGTACACAATGTCGCGCCACCCAATGGAACGGTTTTGCAACTGCCTTCAATAAAATGAGGTTCTCAATTTGGCTGCTTTTTGTGATTCCACAGAACGTTCGAATGAGTGGGCCAATTTTGATAATATTTTTTATATGAAAGCTCATACCCTCTGTGTTAATTGGTTTATTACTGACAATTTGAATGCAATTTAGTTATTGTTAATGATATTTTTTTGTTTACAATAAGAACCACCAGCTCAGTTACCCGCTTGTGACATAAAAAGGAAACGCACTAACCACTCAGGTACCCACCTATATAAATAGGTATATCGACTTTTATTTCTTTAACATTATCTAAAAGTAATAATCTTTAATTACTGAAATAATCATTACCTATGCCTACAGAATATCCAAACCGCGCAAATTCAAAAAAAAAATACCACCAAAGCCGAAACAAAAACCGAACTTAACCAACATTATTAAAAATCGCCAGTTCATCGCCTACAGTTTGCGATTTTATAAAATCTAGACCAGAATATAGGGACCGAAAGGAAAGCTATTTTCGATTTTCACAACTACCCTCAGCCCGCGGACAAAACATCACAGTAACGAACTCACTATGAATATTGAAATAAAAATTTATTTGCATTTTTTCTCGTGTTTTTCCTTTCACGTTCCAATACCTAGCTGGAAATAAAATTGTAGGTTTATAGATATTTCCTTTCCTTTGTAAGCGGAAATGTTTTCATTCAATTGAACGCGGCTTTGACGGTTTAAATTGAGTTACTGCTTGATGTTTCGTTTTTATTAAAATATGTGTGCTCACTGTAGGATGCCTTTTGCTGAGAACTGATGAGGATGGGGTGTGACCAAATTTTTGATACGTAGGTGCCCAAATATAACTAAATTTTTACACATTATTCGTCGTATAAAAAAAGCAGTGGTGGTTCAGTAGTGAGAACCTCGGACTTCAAAATCGATAAGTCGGGGTTCGAGACCGGGCGAGCGTGCAGGAAATAAATTGATTTTTTCAATTTATCTGCGCATGTAGATAACATCACTACTGCTCACGGTGAAGGAAAACATCGTGAGGAAACCGGCATGTCCAAGAATCAAAAGTTCGATGATGATGATGATTTGTCGTATAACATATACCTACCTATTTATGTTTATTTGTCACGAATATACGAATCCTGTCCTATACTACTATCATATCCTAAGATACTAATATTATAAATGCGAAAGTTTGTAAGGATGTGTGTGTTCCCGATATTCTTACAGGATACGGACTTACGCGGGTTAAACCGCGGGGCAGCTAGTTCTTTCATAAACGATTATTTTGAAAGGCCTTAATGGGCAACAGAGCTGCTGGTTCGTCTAATGGAATAAGGATTAACGACAAAAAAGAAAGATTGGTCTAGGAAGGGCGAAGAAAATGGGCCTTTTTCCCCCCACTCAACGAACGATACAATAGCATGCTAGTATATCACGCCGAGCTCCTGTGAGGGTGTGGTACCCGGTGCGAGCTGACCCAATTCGTGCTGCAGCGTGCTCGACTCCCACATTAAAATTAATAACATTGTTTGTGAATTATCTAGTTAGGAACATAATTGTACCTAATTTTTGTTGTATAAAATTTCATGCTCGAAGAAGGTATCATTAGACCAAAAGTCTGAGAGATGCTAGATCGTCTACACGTAGTTCATTTCCAATATTTATGAATTAGGTATCTAGGTAGGAAAATAATGTACCTAATTTTTGTTATATAAAATTTCATGCTAAAAGAATCATTAGGTAAACCTAAAGTTTGAGAGATCCTAGATCGTCTACAAGTAGTTAGTTCATTTCCAATATTTATGAATTATCTATGTAGGAAAATAATGTACCTAATTTTTGTCGTATAAGATTTCATGCTCAAAGAATCATTAGGCAGACCTAAAGTTGGGGACATACTAGATCGTCTACACCTAGTTAGTTCATTTTGAATATTCGCGAAATTTGTCCACAAACCATAGCCGGCCTTGTTTATATTGTTTTAAACGTGTTTGGGTTTCATTTTCAATTTAAATTATTGTACAAATTGTCTCGATTGTTATCAAGTGTTGGGACGTTATTGGCTCGCTAATTGCGATGTTTTAATCAAGTACGAAATAAATGTTTGTTACGTGTAAATAATCATTGTTTTGGGTTTATTTCAATAGTAAATATCTGTATATTTTAATACTAAATATCTAGTCCTATCCTAGACCTATCCTACTAATATTATTAATGCGAAAGTTTGTAAGGATGCGTGTGTGTTTGCTGCTCTTTCACGCAAAAACTACTGAACCGATTGAAATAAAATATGGTAGATAGCTGGACAACTGGATCAACACATATGCATTTCAAGAATTTCAGAAATCGGTCCTGTAGGTCTTGAGATTAGCGTGTTCTAGTAAACATGCAAACAAACGAACTCTTCACCTTTATAATGCTACTAATATTATAAATGCGAAAGTTTGTAAGGATGCGTGTGTGTTTGTTGCTCTTTCACGCGAAAACCACTCAACCGAAATTTGATACGTAGACAGCTGGACATCTGGAATAATATTAAGGCAACTTTTTATCTCGTTATTCCTACGAGATACGGACTTATGCGGGTGAAACTGCGGGGCGCAGCTAGTATTAGTATAGATCTGAAGGCTCATAGTCAATATTAGAAAAAGACACTTTATTTATCTTAAAGTAATAATGTTATGAACCGGACTTACCACTAATCACAACCTGCTCCAGACATTTTATCATCCATCACACCAATGCGCCATTCATTATAAGAAGCTTACTAATCTATACTTATATTATAAAGAGGAAAGATTCATGGTTGTTTTGTGAAGCATGCTCAGCTCAAAATGTATCTTTATAATGATGACACGCAAAAACTAGTGAACCGATTTTGAAAATTCCTTCACAGTTATAGAGCTGTATCTTCAGAGAGTTGGCTATAACATTTTATATACCACGAGCAAATCCAGATCGAACAGCTTATAGATAATATTATTAGTAGAAAAGGATATACACGTTCGGAAATTCATCGAAAATTAATAAAGATTTTTCAAATTTAATCTGCTTACTAGTCTTTTCATAGCGTGAATAGCTTTTTGTATAAAAATGCAAACTCAATTATTCGATATTTTCACTTCTCTTTGATTTACATAAGCGGGAATATGAGATTTAAAAGTATTTGCGGATTTGCAAAACCCATTTGGAATTTATTAAAATTTCACAGCAATGCAATGTTTCTATACGCTTTATTATGGCCGGCCACAAATAACCAGATTGTAAGTAAACAGAGAAAAAGTAGTGGTGGCTCAGTGGTGAGAACCTCGGACTTCAAAATCGATAAGTCGGGGTTTGAGACTGGGAGAGCGTGCAGGAAATAAATTGATTTTTCAATGTATCTGCACATGTAGATAACATCACCAATGCTTGAACGGTGAAGGAAAACATCGTGAGGAAACCCGCATGTCCAAGAATAAAAGTTCGATGACATGTGATATCTACCAACCAGCGTGGTGGATTATGGCTTTATCCTTCATAGGAGGCCTGTGTCCCAGTGGGAATACTATGGGCTGATGATGATGATAATGATGATGAAGTAATCAGAATGGCTAGCTATTTCATTGGTATGCCAAAAGAGAAAAAAAAATCTTAATGAATATACGATGCTAATTGAGGACATGTATTCAAATAAGGGGAAAACCAGGGTTAGGACTCTTTGACGTAGAAGTAAAAGGGTTTATGTTGCTTAGTTAAAAATATGTTCTTGCATATATCAATTTCACAATATTACAACATGTGGGTATATTTACTAGAAAAAATATTTGAAATAAGTAAATATTATTTTAATTAATTTAAATCATTACCATTGTTAAAAATTCTAATAATTCAGAATTCCAGTTAATCAAAATGTCCACATACTTACTACACTCGGAAGTTAGAAATGGTATTCGCTCAGTGCTCAAATTGTATGCAATTTATTACCATACTTATAGATGAATGGCGAATACGCTACAGAACATTCACTGATCGAACCACATAATTATCTGATTCTATTTTCCAACTGCTAAATCGAGACTATATCCATTAACTTTCTCAAGATCAAACCACGACAAACCTGCTTTTTCCACTAAGAATAGGCAAATTTAAAAAACTTCGGTATTTTATTGTACTATAAGCCATAAAAACAATCATCTCAGGGTAATTCAAATACAGATAAGGTAACAACCATAAAGACAAGTATATACGTCGTAACATAAAAGATACAATATAATTTGCGATCTGTACGCGACGCTTCGAGAAATGGCGGGAAATCTGACAGGTGCTCGGCGTAATTTCTCTCTATGAAGTAGGTTTGGTGTTTTACGTAGCTATGAATATGGTTGTAACGATTCGAGGAGAAAGTGTTACGGAACGTTTGTGGAATGGACTTAGGTTTTCATCAGTCGCGTAAGAAGGGGGGGGCGGGGTTGTTTTATGTCAGAGTCGGCTTAGGAGCTGGTGAGTCGCCTGATGGTAAGCGCTACCAACCGTTTGATTTGACAGATTTTGACGCACTTTAAACGGACAGATATAATTCAAACTTTGTACACTCATCAAGGATCAGAGACAATATCAAAATTGGATAAGTATCCTTATTAGAATCGCCTAGATTAAATAAATTTCCTTGCGTATACACAATAGTGGAGATAGTTTAGATAATTTTTTTTTTTATGTCATAGCGGGCAACTGAGCTGGTGGTTCGCCTGATGGTAAGCGATCACCACCGCCCATGAACATTCGCAAAGGTGGCTCTGCGAATGCGCTGCCCGCTTTTATGGGGTAAGTGAAAAGGAAAGGATTAATGACAGGAAAGAAGGAATGGACTGGGAAGGATGAGAAAAAGGAAATGGGCCTCCGGCTCCCCCACTCACCGTACGAAACACAGTGGCATGCCACTATTTCACGCCGGTTTTCTGTGGGGGTGTGGTACTTCCCCGGTGCGAGCTGGCCCAATTCGTGCCGAAGCGTGCTCGACTCCCACAATAAATTCTATAATGAAATAATATTCTTCTTTTAGTTTCTTAAACTGTATTTTATTATTATACTAACTGTATTTTATATTGTATTATTTTGTAATAATATTAATGATAAATAAATAAATTTATTTGATAATTTGAGAGTCTAGGTACTACTGAAAATTGGGTTATGGTGGACTCCCACAATATAGGAGGAAACCTCATCACTTAATTGAATTTAACATATTTAATATCACCACAAACGAAACAAATGCAGAAATTCATTAGCTAATGAAGACAATAGTCATCTCGGAGTTGTGTTGTTCTAAAACTCAATTGAAGTCACTATATAGATAATAAATAAATACAAGAAATTAATTGTACTTAGTTGAAGATTTCAAATTGAACATAAGCACAAATAGCTCTGAGGTCACCAAACTTAAGATACGTCAAAGCAATTTTAACATAACTATAATACATTTTGCTCTGTTGGAATTTGTTTGTTGTTTATTTTATTCATGTCGATGGCCTTTCTTCATAACTTGTATTTAACCGATTTCGAAAAAGGAAGAGGGTCTCAATTCGATTCTGTTTGTGTTTGTTACCTCTGAACTTTCGACATTAAACTGATTTTGACGATTTTTTTAAACTGTGGTCCCTTGTGGTCCCACTAAAATTTGTTTTTGTTCTGATAGTTTGAAAATCAAATAATTATATCACAATAATATAGGCATTATATCATTGTAATGTTCAATTGATCTTTTGGAACACACTCATGGGAGAACTAGGGAGAACTTACTAACCTCACTTACATCTTAATACATATAAATGACGTGTGTCATTGTTTGTCGATGAACTCCTAAACCACACAACCGAAAAATTTTAATCAAATTTGCACACCATTTTCCAGTTGACCATTTCAATTTGATAGAACTTAAAACATATATATTTCAATTATGAAAAAAGACTACCCGCACGGAGCTGGGGCGTGCTAGTCACTACTCAATCAGGGTTCATTCCAGAAACTTCTGTAAAAGTAAATTGATTTAAAAGACATGTCACAAAATACCATGTTACATTGTAGTGATTGCGCGTAGGTGCAATTGGCAACCTTCCAAAGTTAGTAGTATTTTACTGAATTGCGTTATTTTTACAAATCCCTTTATTTAAAATTGTGCCAACTGCTTTATTCCGTCCAGTGGAATATCTTAAATCTAAATAGCCGTTTAGTTTGTAAATAACCTTTAAATGGAGTCTGTCTCATATTTTATTGGAATCAAATGAATATTTTACCTTACGTAAGTAGGTATAAATTGTTTATGCTATTTTATTAATGTTTATGATTCAATATGAACAATTTGTATTCATTGCAAACTATTGAATTTGTTTGTGGATAAATAAACTCTTCTGTATTTATTATTTTAATAATAATAGATGTAAATTGAAATCGTATATAAATTGTATGCAGAATAAATGATAATTTTATGTATATTTAAGTACCTTAAAATGCTAAATAATTTATGATTAACTCATACATTTAACCTTGTATATATTCCATAGACTGTTGAATATATTTTTTATTGCAATTTAGCTGACTTGTACTAATCCTTAGTTTCACAAGTCCGACTCAAACTGAGGTATTGTTATTATATAAAGAGATGTACATGTTAAACCTTAAATCAGAGACATTACTTGCAACCATTCTCCGTTCTTCACAGTCCCACCAAGATATATCCAAACCACATTCAATACAATGTTTGATCAGACTCACGTGTTTAACCCACACAAACACAACGCTACCATCAAATAACGTGTTTAGACAAGCTTCTGAAATCTGTCCATCTTACTTGAATACGAACTTGCGTTTGAAGGAAAACTTACCACCATGTTAATATGCATAAGGCACTGAACTTATGTCAACTTACGAAACTTCAGAGTCAGAGTTGAAGACAAGTTTCCGAGTAACTTAATATGTTCAACACACGCATAAATGTATAAGTATATGTTAAGTTCAAAGGCAGTTCACCAAAGTATTACTATAAGAATGTTGAGTTCTAGATTTTGAAACAAAATTCACTTAGATCAGCCCTAGCTATACCTAACGATGATGTTTCGAAACTGGTCGTAGTTTTTGTAAACTTATTTAATTTTAAAGCGAATAAAAGTGGATCTAGTGAACTAAGTGCATTCTATTTTTAAATCTAGAACTGTAGACTACATTCCATCAAGAAGCGATTACACTAAACATTTATTTTTAATATATATATATATAATAGCATGCTAGTGTGTTTCTTTCAGTGAGTGGAGCCGGAGGCCCGCAACCTTTTCCTCACCTTCCCAGTCTTTCCTTTTACTCCCGTCGTCCTACCTAACCTTACTCAATTTCTTCGTACTCCAATCCTATCCTCATCCTTTCCCCTTAAAAGTGGGCAACGAATTTGCGGCCCTACCTCTGTAAATGGTCATGGGCGATGTAAATCACTTACCATCAGGCGAACCACAAGCTCTGAATTAGGTATATGAAAAAAACAAAATGTTAAGCTTAATATAATATTTTATTAATTCAGTTTCACGCTCTTTTTGTAGCTTCTTAGAATGTGTGGAAACATCGTAAATCGAGATACACTGACGCTGATAAGACACTCCATTCTCGGGAAAACGGGATTTCTTAAAAATACGCACCAGTTTATTTGCGAAAGTGTGCATAGAATTAAGCCGAAGCATTCATATGATTACAGTTTCCTTTTCCTTTTCCTCATCCGTCCTAGTCCATTCCTTCTTTGCAGTCGTTAATCCTTTCCTTTTCCCTTACCCCATAAAAGCAGGTAGCGCATTCACAGAGGTACTTACACCTTTGCGAATGTTTATGGGCGGTGGTGATCGCTTTACATCAGGCGAACAACCAGCTCAGCTGCCTGCAATGACATAAAAAAAAAAAACAGTGTGTTTTATACTACTAGTGTGGAATACTTACTCAAAACATTTAACCACGTTATTAGATTCCATTAAGTTTTCAATGCTGATTACGATCGGCAAGGTTACCGGCTTGGCTCGTGCAACATAGTTGACATTTTCTCAGTACGTACATATCTAAGGCGTAAGAATACGGCGTAAGAATTTGATATCGCTCCAGTACTTCCTGATATCAACGCATTCAAACAAACAAAGTTCAAATTGTTTGTCCGCCATGGACTCTTAAACTATTCAACTGATTTTATTTGCACACCATGTGCAATTTGATCCAACTTAAAAGATAGCATATGTAATACTAAATTTAATTTTTAGTTTTATAGCATTGAAATGCTTTATAAATGAGAAATTTTGAAAGAATAGAAAAAATTCGATCACGAGGCAGGATTCGAACCTGCGTTTCTTGCCTAACCGTAGCAACGCCTAGCCTCTCGGCAACCCGTGATCCTGCCACAGTAATCGAATTTCTTCTACTCTTTCGGTTTCATGTGCCTAAGGGGCACCCCACGCCATCTATTGAGATGATTTAGAACCATCACAACCAATACGAAACATTATTTCAATGATTACAATATTGTATCGATGGAACGCGGCCTTTGTTAAATTTAATTTTTAGTTTTATAGCATTGAAATGCTTTATAAATGAGAAATTTTGAAAGAATAGAAAAAAAAATCGGGATAAAAAGTTGCCTACATGTTATTCCAGTTGTCCAGCTGTCTATGTACCAAATTTCATTGCAATCGGTTCAGCGGTTTTTGCGTGAAAGAGTAACAAACACACACATATTATCTCTACAAACGGATTGCCGACTTTTTGGGAAGGGATTAAGAAAGGATTGGCGATGGGAATAAAGGAAAGGACTGGGAAGGGTAAGGAAAAGGATATGGGCCTCCCAATGGTAATTATTGTAGTACATTAGTCAATACTCACTAAACTGCCATCCAAAAATCGGAATCCTCAACGGTCTTGTCTAAGAAATTGCCGCCAAAATGAGCAGTCAGAATCCTGCGGTATGTCAACACGTCTCAGCAAATTTGCGTCGCCCGTCGCCGCCTTAGCAACGACAATTTGTCAAAGTGTTGACGTTTATTTGGCTTACTCTGCTTTGTAAATCAACGATCATTGGGTGAATAAGGTGGTAGTTATAATCTTTTTCAATGTGAAAGTGAAGTTTGAAGGAGAGCCATTTCTATAGATGGCACTGCGGTGACGTTCCAAACATTTCAAAATTTAAAAAGAAATCATTCTTTTTTTTTGTAACAATTTGTCTTTAACCAGTTTGTGTTTAGAACGAAGATTCCGCGCATTTATTATCCATAAAAATGTAGAATTAAAAAAAAAATTATAGACGGTGATAATATGAAAATCTAATTAACAGTTTGGGTGAAATACGAAAAGTATATGCTCAAACTCAAACTGAAACGAAAATGATGTTTGTGATAAGAAAAGTTCTTGAATCAATATCGGTCCGAAATTTATATTAATTTAACAGGATTATGTGAATCTTTTATCGTTTTTGCATAACATAACATATTTTTAGCGAAACCACAAATTAGATATTATAAAAATTAAAGTAACGTACATATAAATTAGTATTATACAATACAATACAATATACTTTATTTAACACATATAAATGAGACAGATTAACAAACAAAGAAGAAATCAAGACATAAAACACAAGAAAATACTAAACAAAGAAGAATAAAACAAGAAAGGAATTATGTGTGTAATAAAAAGTTTCTTTTAAAAAAGCAAGAAAATATTAAAATTACTTATCGCAATTATGAATATATCTTCATCAAATGTCTAAGTGGCCAAAACTTCAAAAAATCAGGTCTCTTGAATACAATATCTATCTATTCATGTGAGCATTTTAGTAATGATCTTTTGAGCATATCATTCAGTGACTGTCAATTTGATTGACATAAAATTTGCCTACGAAGACAATCCCGAAATCCCTTTTTTTATTCAATTCAATAGGGATCTGACTGATAATTCTGTGTTAATATTGTATATATTTTAACCGACTTGTAAAAATGAGGAAGTTCTCAATGCAAATGTATTTTTTTGCGTTGGTTACCTTAATAACACTCCAGTAACAGCCAGCCGAAAGTTCTAGAAATTTCTTCCGAACCTTCAACTGGATGAACAAATGTAAGAATTTATTTCATAAATTAGAAATTTTTCAATGTGACATTTTTCCCAGAAAATTATATATATTACTAAATAATAGTATATTACGGTATCTGTGGTGATGCCAATAATGAAATAATTTCCTTCCCTAAAACATGCAAACAAACAACAGCCCATCGCGCCGTGATTCATCAAGGGGTCCACTTAGCCGTTCGTTAGCTGGAGTGGCTAGTCGGCTAAACTTGGCTTAAGATTGGAACAACTTTGTTGCTGATTGATCGTCAATTTAAGCCAGTGTCTGCGGGAGATTAGCTGGAAGCGCAAGCTATGGGGTACAGCGATTCCATAAATATTAAAATCTGAAGTAATTGCCAGATTTCTTCTTTACCTCTCACATACAATTGGTCCTGATGCCCAGGAGCAGTGCAGACTGCAGAGTATGTAATGCTGAAGAGAGACTCTAATCGTCAAGACAAAAAGACAATAAAACACGACAAGAACCACGGGAATCGATTGAAAACCCAGTCAAAAAAATTCAGTCGAATTGAGAACCTCCTTCGGAAGCGTTGGTTAAATTAAGAAATAAAATCAAATAATAAACGCTTTATGAGTATTAGTGGTGTTTCGTTTATGAACTGAATGTGAATTAATATATTTCTACCCTTGGCTTGCTTGGATCTCAGAGGCTGCTATTTTATTTTTTTGCTGAGCTGGGAGGTGGTAAAAGCTTTACTCCAAGTATGTGTGATCACCAATTAGTGCCGCGAGCGCCATTTTGAAAAAAAAAGATTTAATGCCTTCCAAACCTACTAAAAATGTAAAGAACACTAGCTAACATCATTTAAGGGTTAGAAAAGAGACGTTAGCAGATTACCAGACCTCACAGATATGGACCCAAAATTTCATGAGAATCCGTTTTGGAGTAGTAGGTATGGTAACAAACATTGTGATACGAGAATTTTATATATTATATATATTACTAGCTGCGCCCCGCGGTTTCACCCGCGTAAGTCCGTATCCCGTAGAAATAACGGGATAAAAAGTTGTCCAGCTGTCTACGTACCAAATTTCATTGCAATCGGTTAATTAGTTTTAACGTGAAAGAGCAACAAACATACACACCCTTACAAACTTTCGCATTTATAATATTAGTAGGATAATAGGATAGGAAGTAGGATTATAAGAGATTCGAAGCGGCTGATTTCAATAACTGTATGTGTATTATTAATAATTGCTTATCCGTTATCACTTACAAATTGGACTCGTAAAATATATTCCCAGAGCTCATTAACAATTTTGTCGCGGAGTAAACAAGTTGTTAAAGAAATTGAAAGTGAATGGAAAGCGAGACGATAACATTTCATTCGTCTTCTTTGATTTATTATTTGAGACGTTTTTAAAGCTTTTTCTATGTGTCGTTTGAAAATGGAACGTTTTGGATTTATTGACCGATTTGATAAAAAGGATAATTTAAATTTTAAATAATTAGTATTTAAACATACAAAAACGTTCAAAAATCAATAGACTTTCAATGATAAATATTACTTACATTATGTATTACAAAGACCAATCCGCCTTCAAATTGTCAAAACTTAAGAAGAACTTAAGAAATTTAAATGGGTCACAGAAAGCAACGTCTTTCGAAAAAAATTAAGCCATCAAAATCAGTTCACCCGCTCGAACAGTTTATTTGCGAACCTCCATTTTTATAATCGGTTGAAAGTCAGCCACACACTACAGTCGACTAAACAAAGAAACCAAGGCAGTTTCAAAACATTGCTATTTCATTAATCTTTTCAAACTATACGTATCAAATAAAAATGTCCCA
Source organism: Zerene cesonia (assembly GCF_012273895.1). Taxonomy (NCBI): domain Eukaryota; kingdom Metazoa; phylum Arthropoda; class Insecta; order Lepidoptera; family Pieridae; genus Zerene; species Zerene cesonia. Next base: position 7,968,590 of record NC_052117.1, read on the forward strand.
GCTACATAAAATAAACCGCCATTTTAAAAACGTGCCCGTCCGCTTTATAAACTAACTGAAAAGGAATAAACATCAACATAATGCGTCTCGTATTCGTAAGTAAATACATATTTCTTGAAACTCGAGTGTAGATTGAAGTCGAGACGCTGCACAAGAATTTAAAGAACGTTTTAGCAAATGACGAGGTTTTCTTCAAGCCGCGTTAAGCTGTAGTGCCTGCGACTTGGGACTTTAATTGTACCACGTTATTTCGTTTTAATGTTATGACAAATTTTTAATACCTATTTTTTATCTAACCACCTTCAAATTGTAGAACTAGACCATATTTAAATAGAACTACACAGGAGGCACCAGCTTTCAAAGAATCATCAAAATCTGTTCACTCCGTAAAGAGTATGAGGTAACAAACAAAAACAATTACAGTCGAGACCCCGACCCTGTTTAAATTAACAAAACAAATGAATTGCATAAAAAAACGAATTTCAGATAAAAAAACTTCCACACAAATAGCCTGGTCTTGTGTGCGTAAACGAATGCGCTATCCGCTTTTAAGGGGGAAGGGATAAGGAAAGAATGGGGAAGGGTGAGGAAAGAGGACGGGCCTTGTAACAAGATATTTAATATCTTGTGCCTAAAGCGCCCAGCAATTTCCATACATACCCTCAACCCTCAACTAAAGATGCCTAGGTGTCTCCAAATCCCGTACTATCTGGCACGAGGCCAAACCCCGACCTGCACGAACGTATGAATTATGGCCCAATGGTGTCGAAGTGTGAACTGACTAATTGAAGTTTAAATCTGAAATTTATGATGTTGGAATACCAAGTTCTGCGTGTGTTTACCTAATTTAGTGTAGTGATATGACGAAACTTATTAATTAGACCAGCTTTCTTTTTCTGCGCTTTGCCATTTTCTAAATTATATCTAGGATTCCTAAATTATGTATAACTGGTGGTGTGTATGTAAAAAATAGACAGGTTATCCCTACTAGTATTATAAATGCGGAAGTAACTCTGTCTGTCTGTTACGATTTCACATCTAAACCGTTGAACAGGTTTTGTTGAAAGTGGGTATGAAGTTTGAACTGAACTCGGGATATGGCATAGCATATTTTTTAGAAGGCCCGGTTTTAGCGCTAGATCTTCCTTTATTCCTGTCGCTATCCTATCTTAATCCCTTCCCAATTTAAAGTCGGCAATTCATTTGTAAAGGCGTAAGGACTGCAATGGACCTTATGCCTCTCCAAATGTTCATGGGTGGTGGTAACGCTAACCATCAGGCGAAACGCCACCAGCTCCATTGCCGACTACGACATTAAAAGAGACATTGGGAAAGACTATGGGCTACCCCTTACCATGATGCGTATTTTTCAGTCGAAACTATTCAGTATTTTTTTAAATTGGTATTTAAAAAATGCATTTAGAAATACTGAAGTTAGAATTAAAAGCATTTATTTGAAAGAACTAATTAAAATTGATATGTGAAATTGATTCAATCAAAATGCAAATGCAGCAATAATAGGTCTTAAATCAATATCTCAATTTTTACCGCTTAGGTACCAGGCGAACCACCAGCTCAGTTGCCAGCTATGACATTAAAATTGAAGATTCCTTATCCGGATTGGTTATTTACGTATTTGTATGGCTTTATACGATACCTATTTATAATAACGTACAGAAAACCACTTCAAGGCGTCAGCCTGAAAGTATACCAGTCTATAAAATAAAATCTTTAAGCTTTTGTCCAGTTTTCCAAGAACTAATAAATAGATTGCGGAATTTTATGAGATTTGACACTTATCGCTGTTGTGCGATCTCAATGGAAATGACAAGATATGAAATTTTAATAGATTCGAAACGACATATTTTATGACGCCATAAAATTTGTGATGAAAACAGATTCGGTTGCCATGGCAACCATAACGGTCCTCCAAACTCTTTTCGCAACGTGGTTTTTACAATCTGCATCCCGATTAGTATGAATTACGGTTAATCACTAGGACTAAGTATACATTTATAAAGCTTTCTCTGTCCCTATGAACCTATGTCTGCTTCAATCTTTAAAACTGCGCAACGGCTTTTGATGGTTTAATAGAGTGATTGAAGAGGAAAGTTTATATGTAATACAACATCTAATAAACTAAGGCGAATTAACGCGTGCGAAGCCGCGGACAAAAGCTAGTTAGTTTTCAAATATCATATCGAGTTAATATTTTAATCTCACAGTAGCATAACACGTTCATTGAAAATTATTTAGCATTCGTTACACAAATTTATTTATACATTAGCGGTCCGCCCCGGCTTCGCCCGTGGTACATATATAGCCTTTCTTAATAAATGGGCTATCTAACACTGAAAGAATTTTTCAAATCGGACCAGTAGTTCCTGAGATAAGTGCATTCAAACAAACAAACAAACTCTTCAGCTCTATAATATTAGTATAGATAAACAAAATTAAATTCCCGCGTCCCCTAGTGGGGTGTGGGGCAGATGATGTACATGTGTTTCAATAATCGATTTTCTTTATGAAATGTGATCAGCGTTTTGTGTCGTGCTTCCGAGACCGAGACTCTTCTTTTTCAGTCCCCATCGGGAATCGAACCCAATAGGTACACAATAATTGCTTAACTTAATATCATTGAGGCCTTTTTTTAGCCCACTCACCAATCAAATTAAAAATAACAAAAATAATTAATCTTCCTTCGATTTTATTGTGGGAGTCGAGCACGCTTCGGCACGAATTGGGCCAGCTCGCACCGGGGAAGTACCACACCCCCACAGAAAACCGGCGTGTAATAGTGGCATGCCACTGTGTTTCGTACGGTGAGTGGGGCAGCCGGAGGCCCGTTTCCTTTTCCTCACCCGTCCCAGTCCATTCCTTCTTTCCAGTCGTTAATCCATTCCTTTTCCCTTACCCCAAAAAAGCGGGCAGGAAGGACAAGGCGGTGGTGATCGCTTACCATCAGGCGAAACACCAGCTCAGCTGCCCGCTATGACATAAAAAAAAAAATTAAGATGACACATATTTGGTACAGTTTCAACGTCGTAGTAGAAATATAGTTGCTGCATATTTATCTAGACAATATCTTAAACAGAACCGAATAATGAATATTCAAGTTAATATTCTCCTGCAGGTTCTACACCAAAAATCTAGATAAAGAACAAACAAAATCTAGGTCACATCCAGAACGTCGATAAATCCACACGACACTCTCAAACGACCGCACGTTGTTTATAGCTCCAGTAACTTAGGCTAGAATCGGCTTAATGGCTTAAACTTCTGTTAGCCCATATTAATTAGAGGTCACGGAATCGCGTATAATTTGCATCCATGTATCGGAATTTTTATTAAAGTCCTCTCTAATTTCTTAACGTTAGAGTTTGTATTGGCCTGTCTATTCTGTTGATAGTATTACCAAATGTAGTGTTGTAATGTTTGAGAGAGTTCAAGGTTAAAGTATTGAAAGATAACGTCGATTTATACGCTAATATGACAATGGCTATAAAGTTAAGGAAGACACAAAAGCTGTGAGAAACATAGTATGTAATGAGTTGGTAGAAAATCCATTAACGATGAGAGTATAAAGAAAAGAATAAAAAACAGACGCACAGAACTAAATCATTTATAAACTCCAACAATGAAGGAAACATTAACGGATAATAAGTCCATCCTCGTAGTAACTTAAAACACCATTAGAACCATTAAACGAACATTAAAACAAATTTCGGACGCCACACTCCTGTCTTGCTTGAAAGTTGGGAAATTTACGATGCCCCCCGTGTCAACCGTTCTCTGGAGCTATTAACAGATGTAGGGCATTAACGCTAAGAAATAAAGCTGAAATGCAAGTTGAGCTTTTGTTTGTGTGATATCTTTCCGCAGCGTCTCCTCCCGCGCGATCAAAGGAAATTTTCCTGGGAATTACGTGTTTCACAGCGGTTAAAGTAGCCTATGTCACTGTCTAAACTCAAACATAAACGTATGAATGTATTCATCCAACCTGACTTTGTTTATAAACGCTCTTGCATACTAACTTTATGTCTAAACACGGAAATATAATAATTTTACCGGTTCCGAAAGCGGTTTTCACAGCGAAGAGCCGTAGGAAACTCAGTACAGTAGTTGCTATTTCTCTTTCTCTATAGCATCCGACTTATCTCCGGACACAAGAACCTTATCATTATGCAACTTGAAGAAATACAAACATACATAATTCCACATTTATAAATATTCGTACTTTAGAGAGCAGTTATTCTAGATCCTGAAGAGTACTGGATGCAGTATGAAGGTTATTGATTAATGGATTTGAAATGCTACGGCCCAATACCGCACAGGGGACATGGAATTTCAGAAATGTGAGACCAACTCGCATGCACATGGTGCCGTGTACAAAAGCCAATGAAAAGTATTTGTGTATGGAACCAACAAAAGAATTGGGGAGGTGAAAATCGGGTTTGTAGGCTATTATTATACAGAGGAAACATTAGTATTTTTGTATGTTTGTATCGCTTTCACGCAAAATCGACTGGGCCCATATCAAAAATTATTTCACCATTAGAAAGCTGCATCTTCACTGAGTGACATAAGCTGTATATATGTAGTATTTTATGCAACAGTTATACTTCAAAACCTCGTCATGTATTATATTAATAACTATAGATTACATTTTTTCTGTTTACATTAGTCAGCCTGACAGGGCGATATAATTAATAAAAATTGCTGATGACTGAAAGATTGATCTTAAAAAAAATTATGTGTTACACTCAGATTGTGAACAAAAACTAGTTAAGAACAATGACATAAAGTTTGTGTCATTATGGTCTTCTTCATACAAAAAGGTTTTACTATATGGATAAGACCTCGCGAATTTCAAATACAATCTCACAAATATCAGCTGCCATAAAATAAAGATACGAAAACAAATTAACGCACATTTTACAAAGGCAAGGTTAAATTTTCATCTCGCTGCAAATTGAGGACGTACAATCGTTTTGTACCAGAACCCATTAATAACCTAAATGAAATCCTTTCGTGACCCCGAACTGTTTAATTAAATTGTATTTTTACTACTCTACGCAAATCCTCAATTTAGGGGCGCCTTATTTCGGACATCTCATTTATTATCATCAACGTATTTTTTAGAACTAGGTAGGTATGTACTGAGAGAGATCGCTAATTGTTTTTGAACACCGCCTTTATTAAACTTTGTTCTTTTCCTTTCCTTGTTCTTATCTTATTAGTTTATTATGTACGCTTCCATGTTTAAGATTTTTTTTATATTTTAAATATTGGAATTTTAGTTTATACATATATTTGAATATTTTAATTGTTTGGTGTTAGGAGCATCGTTACTAATAACGCTTTGGAATTAAAGAATTTTTAACTGATTTTAAACGCGATTTATTCATTACATTACGAGTACTAACCCGACGTTTCGAACACTTTTTATTGGCTGGTGTCTTTTAGTCTTTTAGTATGTCTGATATGGGGTTTTAAATTCTTGATAACAGGATCCCAGGTGTTGGAAAGCTTCAAACCATCTTCCCTGTTGAAATTTTTACGTTTTTTAATTTCAATAGCCTCACGTACAAGTCTTTGAAAAATTTAAGTTTAAACGGTTCTTTTTATCAAATGTCTTTCGTCGTAATGTTCCTTAGCATTGTTTGTTGGGAATACAAACACATCTCATAAATATTCGATAGCAATTAGTCACGATCGCATCCCATATTGTATCTTATACTGCAAATTTGCATTTTCACCTTTAGTATACTTGTATGTGAACGGGTATTTAGAATAGCGTATAAATTACAAGAAATATAGATAAATGCTAGCAAAACTGCTGGCTAGTTGTTATCTATATAATAATACTAACTACTACAAACCGCTCGCCCCGACTTTTAGTCATTTATCGTAATTGAAATTATAGAAATTATCCTATTTTTTAAGTTGGATCAAGATGTACATGTGCAAGTTTGATTAAAATCGGTTGAGTAGTTTAGGAGTCCAGCGCGAACAAACAATGTGACATGTATTTATATATCTTAATCTATGCTTTCGACGTGGGCGTCGAGCACGCTTCGGCATGATTCAGGCCAGCTCGAACCGGGAAGGTACCACAGCCCTTGTGAAAAAGTAACATCCAAATGCTACTGTGTTTCGTGCAAATATTGGAGTCGGTGATCTATTTCCTCTTCCTTACCCTTCCTTTTACATTTCTTTATCTCCGTCGTCAAGCCTATCCTTGCTAATGTTCATGGATGGTGGTATATTCCAGCTAGTTGCCAGCTCCAACCTAAAATAAAACTCAGGAAACCATCAAAACACCGAATACTATATACTTACAACATAACTACATAAAATCTTCTCCATTATTTCGATTTCCCTATACGGAAGTAACCATTCCCAGCCCGAAACCGGCATGCCTCCCTAAATTTCAATTAAATCGCGGCATATTAATTCAAAATCAATTGACATGTTGAATTAATTACTGGTCTGTCAGTGGGATTGTCTGTGGTAGTTTATCAACGTCACACGCAAGCATATGCCGATGTGTGTATCCATGGATGTATCACGCACACATGTGGCTTATTTGTTTGTACCTACTGTTAGAAAGGAATTCCTTACATGTAGTCGATGATGATGATTTACGAACATTTTTTTGTATATTTACGCATATCATAGATAAAAATCATTAATCCTACTGATATTATAAATACGAAAGTTTGTAAGGATGTGTGTGTGTTTGTTGCTCTTTCACGCAAAAACTACGGAACCGATTGCTATGAAATTTAGTACGTAGACAGCTGAAGAAGTGGAATAACATATAGGCAACTTTTTATCCCGATATTCCAACGGTATACGGACTTACGCGGGTGAAACCGCGGGGCGCAGCTAGTCATCTATATTAATGGGAAATTTTTAAAGAATAGAAAACATTTTTATCACGAGGCGGCATTCAACCGGGTTTTATTTTTTGATCATTTAAATCTTATCAAACTAAAAATTTAATCTTTACTAATGTTATAAATGCGAAACTTTTTGTTCATGTCTTTGGCTTTCTTATACGTCATAACGGAGCGATTTTATGTTATGGTTTGTGTGCCCATAGGCCTGGATATAGTTAGTAGGCTTTAGAGTGACATAGTCTACTATTTACCGCAGGAAACATCTCATTCCCTGTGAAAGTCTTTGACGCTACGGGCGAAGCAGCGGGCATAAAAGTTGAAGTAGTGTTTTATCATAAGGAGTTTTCATTATGCAATAGAATATTATTTCCATCGCTTGAAATCCAGTATTTGAATGTTGAGTTACACGTTTACCACTGTATGAAGGTGTTGGCCAAACTATGATATATTGGCGTAATCGAGTTTTTTCTTACCACCTACACAAGAGCACCTTAACTAGATGGCACGGCAATATTACCATTATCATGGCGCTACGATGCAACAACTAAAAAGCTGCCTCGGAAAGAAACATAAATCATTATTAAAATTATATCAAGCGGCATTTTTCGCAAAGTCGCAAATTGTCGCGACATTAATCACGCGAAATGTATTAAGCAAAATAGCCATTCAACAAAATACGGAAGGGAAGTTGGAAATTAAAAAGCTCACACAGGGAATACTCCGCGCTTCAATTTATGGAAATTTTTAAACGACTTATACGGGCTTTTGTCTACATAGATAGTGATTTCTCATTTATAGATGACTTAGCCCGCGGTTTCGCACCCGTTAAATTCGAAATAAAACTCCTTTTCCACCCGTTTTGACGTGACAACGCCTTAAATTAGGTTGCGGCTCGGAGTCACTCATGAAAAAGTGTAACGCCCGGTAACGTTACGATGAGTCACCGAACTATGATCGGTCCGCCGCGCGCGCAGCGCTAGAGAATTAGGCGCATTGAATCGGCACGTGCTTGTGTCTCTGTCTCTGTCTTTCTCGAGCGTTCTTGGCGTTGGAAAAAAAGACGTTGTCACGTAAAATCTTCGCCCGTAAAACCGACTTTACAGGCAACCATTTTTTTTATCTATGTTATCATACATATACACCTTTCTCTTGAATCGCTCTATCTATTAAAATTAACCATCAAAATCTTTTGCATATTTCTAATGATAGCATACAAACACACAGGCAGCGGAAAGCGACTTTGTTTTATACTATGTTAGTGATTGAATGAGTTCAAATTGATCAGTGGTGGCTCAGTGCTTAGGATCTCGGGGATTCGATATCGGGCAGACGCAAAAAATAAATGGAGTTTTCGATTTATCTGCCCACTATCCCCACCACTACAGCTCGATACCATAACGGACAACATCATGAAGAAACCGGCAGACCTGAAAATCGAAAGCTCGACGACATGTGACATCTGCCAAACCGCACTTGGCCAGCGTGGTGGATTATGACCTGAACCCTCATGGGTCTGTGTACCTGCAGTGGGAGTATATTGTGGCTGTTGATGACCAATTGATGGGAATAAGCTTGGTACATAACTAAATTTTGTAATTAAATCATTAGATTTCATTAAAAAATTAGACATTAATCTAAATAAATTTTCACATTCTCGGAGAACCACCAACTCAGTTGCCATCCCATGGATAGAAAGAAAAATTAGCCTTACGTTCATGGGCGATATAGTACCATCAGGCGACCCAGTCCCAGCTCCAGCCCTTTTGTCGAACATAGCATAAAAAGGATTTTTGCTCTTTTAATTACATTACAAACACAATAAAACAGAATTTAAATTTTCGACAGCGATAACTCGTAGTTTCAGAGTATAGATATCTATTTAGGTAAATAGGCACACACAAAACCAAATCTGCTGTTTCTAACCAAATTTATTAAATAAGAGCCAGCTATAAATATTTTTCCAAGATTCCGCTTACATTTGCGAAAACTGTCCAATATTTCATTATAATAAACGCTACCTAGCGGAACGAATTATTACAGCCCGATCTTATTATTTTAGGAAAGTATCAAAATACTTCAGACCCGTCCAAGTCCGCTCCTAATTACTTGTTTGGAATATTCGAGATCTTTTATTGGTTTGGAACTATGTTTACGGCATCCTGTGTTTCTCTGGTCTAAAAACACTGACCTATAATTACATGAAATCTCATCAAAATCTGTTCAGTCGTTTTGGTATGATAACCGGCAATACTGAATAAAAGAACATAAAAAGCGCATACAGGAAACTTAGACATCTATTTTTAACTACTTTATTGGTTAATCATCATTCCACAGATAACATAATACTATTTTATGTATTTTTAGGTCATAATTAAAAATAAATTTTCCATTGCATCCACAGTTGTCTCACCCATGCTCAAACAAACGGTATTTTAATTCATCTCATGTATATTACTCCCCAATACAAAAACAAAGAAACCAGAAGGCGATTTATTAGCTATTGATAGCTGAATTTGCATAAAAACCTCGTTAAGGTCGAATCAATTGTAACTACAGTCGACTCCGACTAACGACACAATAATTACTGATGAAAAATTGATGAAATATTCATATCTGAACGTAATTAATACCTTCCGTTCGAATAAGGTACATTTTTCTTGTATTCCCAATATTGGATTCTGATTAATGTTCAATTATACCCGTTTAAAGCAAGTGTTTATCTCAGATTGGTGTTTCATTTCTCGTTGTAGTTTATCTTTTTATACTTATCGCTTTAAAACTTTACAAAAACTGTACTAATTAATAATTAAAACAATTGGCGGTCTTATCGCTATAAAGAGAATTCTTTCAAATACCAAACGTACAGAGAATACGTAAATTGGTTAAAGAAAGTATGGCTGACCATTAATACGTAAGATTAAATAAAATGTGACTACTATGAATAACTAGCTGCGCCCCGCGGTTTCACTTGCGGTAGTCCATATCCCGTAGGTATAAAAAGTGGCTTACATATTATTTCAATTGTCCAGCTGTTTACGTACCAAATTTCATTGCAATCGGTTCAGCAGTTTTTGCGTGAAAGAGCAACAAACTCACACACACATCCTTACAAACTTTCGCATTTATAATATTAGTAGGAAGTAGGATGTATGAATCAGGTGTAAATTATAAGAGTTTATTGATAAACAGTAGCCACTACTGCTCCTGTTCAAAATATTTCTTAAAAATTCTCATCGCTACGCCCCAAAAAAAACAAAACACTGCCTCACAAAAGGCTACCAACCGACATTTTCCAATTTCCCTACCTACCTACAATATGAAGCAGGTTATAATATGCAAGGTATTGCATCCATTATAACTTTTATCACGCAAGGTGCATGCCCGTTTTGTCTTTAAAATTGCCAGCGCACGGTAAATTACGATGCTATGAAACATACTCTTTGTGCTTTAACAAAACACACTGCGCCTTGAAATTTAATTTAGCAATTTCGTCGTGGCGCGCGAGAAATAATAAGGGACAAGAGGCGCTATAAAATCGTATCTTTACCATCAGAATTCCTAGAAATCGATTGTTAAATCTACGAAGGTTAATGTGTAATTTAAATATAATAAATTTCATTTTGCTCGTTCTTTACACTTCGTTTAGTAGCGTTTTAAAATAGTATAAACTCTAAGCATTATCTACTATAGTAGATATATCGGCATCATACATACATTTTTGTTTTTTTTTAAGTGGGGTAGGTTTGCGTTACCCACGGCTTCAGGGGAAGGATTATGTCGCTTTCCTACCGACTAAAATCCCAGCGTGTTCCGACGCGCTGCTTTAAGCTGGACTGCGGAAACACATGGTACTTACGCTACCTACTTCCAATTACAATTATTCTCTTACCTGGAAATATGGGAATCTGTAAAATAGAATTGATTACTGGGTTTTATTTTAAGATATTTCTATAACTATTACTATTGACTCCTCCTTGGTGCAGTGGTTAAAACCGAGGGGGTCCTGGGTTCGATTCCTGATGGGGTCTAACAAAAATAGTCTCAGTCTGGCAGGATACAAAATACTGATCACCTTCTTGTCAATAAAGAAAATCGATCAGTGTAACAGGGGTTTATATCATCCCCATACCCCTCTAGGGGACAAGAGACTTAAACTTAAGTAACATAATAGGTATATTATAGCTGCTAACACTTACTAGGTTTTAGCTGTTAACACTCATACGAAGATCTATCAGTTACTCAAACAGCTTTTATACAAAAGTATAATAAAAGACAGTGATATTTTTAAGCAGTATGTAATATTATGATAAAGTTAGATAAGAAATGGTATTTTAGGCACTCCTTTATTAAAAAGTGCTGTATAAGCATGAAAAATTCTTTACCTCCATGGAATTTAGCTTACTAACTGGTGTTGGTGTTTTTTTACAAATGGGCCGCCATAAAATGTTTAAATGAATATTAATAAAAGATTCCATTTCCATTATTGTTTGATCAGATTGTAACTCAAACCATGTGAACTCTGTATTACCACAATTCAAACAAATAAATGATTATTATATATAAGGATTTTATAAGAGCCCGGAATTCCTGTTTACTAGATACCGAATAAATATCGAATTGTTAACAAAAATAAGATCACGTAGGTACTAATACTCACAGCACGAATTTACACAAATGGGTATTTGCGCGATACGATCGCTGGGAATTTTCGTGATTTTATGGTTTAGTTTAGTACAAGTTTCTGCATAGAATATCTATAAGTAGATATTAAATATCGGAGATTGTTATACCTACTACAAATCTCAATGGAACTTTTATCTAGTATGGAGTATGGACTATTTTCTTGTGTTTGATTTTACGTGAGTATTATACATTTAGAAATTAAAAACTTTTTAACGGATTTTGAAACGCGATTTATTTAGTATATATATTATTGACCAGACGTTTCGAACACATTACAGCGAGCGTGGTCACGGGGAGACTGAGATGTTACATGTATTGAAGTATTGAAAAGTCATGTCTAGTATGGAGTAATCAGAGACATCATCGAAAGAAAAATATGTTTTTTGTTTCGTTTGAGACACAATTCTTTAAAATCCATACCACCTTTCAACCTCTCTTGCTAATAAATCTCCAACTGAAAGCATTAACATCTCAAGAGTCAAAATAAACTAACGATAATTCCTCATAATTTAAGTTCTCCGCCAACATTGTTATCCACACTTTAACGGGAGCTCTATTATTTGATTTAGTGAGCGAAAAATTAGCGCATTCGACCCGACTCCCCAGTGCCCCGAGATTTCACTTTATTTGGCTTATTTACTGGGTTAATTCAGATATTTTTGAACGTTCGTAAAGCAGGGGATGGAAACTGTTGCCAATTTGAGCGCAAGGGCTTAATAGTCTATTATTATAAGTGGACTGTTATACGATTGTAAAATGTTATCTAATTAAACTCCAAATATAGGAATTATCCATAACTGTCATATATTTAATGCACTAGATTCCACAAAAATGTATGAGTAGATATTTAATTCGAATCAGTAATTCCTGTGATTAGCCCGTTAAACCATACAAACAAATACACTATTCAAGCAGCATATATACCTAGATGGACCTCTTACTATAGCCCTCTAGAGACACAACTAATAAGACCTCTATATAGATAAGATAATTCTGGTAACAAACTTTTGTCCATTCACAAGAGAAAATGGTTAAGAATCTAGTATCTCGTTAGCATAAAATTGTGAATTTAAATTCACTTCTATCTGCATTAAAATAGATTGGAACAAATGAAATGGAAAATATTTTGATAACAACAAGGCAAGTACATAGTATGAGAAATTTAGGAAAATTTTAATATATTAATGATTTTTGGTACAGTTAAGTAGTTATTTTATTTAAATCCTACTATCCTATATAATATTATAAATGCGGAGTTTGTGAGGATGGTATGTGCGTATGTGAATGTGTATGTTTGTTACTATTTCACGCAAAAACTACGGAACCGATTTCAATGAAATTTGGTATGTAGATGGACAACTGGAATAACACATACGCAACTTTTTATCTCGATATTCTTACGGGATACAGACTTACGCGGGTGAAACCGCGGGGCGCAACTAGTATAAGATATGAGACTTAGTAAGAATGAAACATTACACACACACATACACAACAAAAACATTAAAATTACAAGAATCCCTCGTATTCATGCCACACATGTTTATCTAATATTTCTAGAAAACGAAATAAAATTAGGGGATTACATAGGGAAACAGTTATAGGCGAATTGTTAGCACTTTAATAATGCAGTTTGATCATTAACTAAAAATACAAAATATTTCCTTACTTTTATTTCAGTCCGTACTCCAGCCTAAATAAATCAAAGATAAGAAACTCAATTTTTCCCCGTCAAGCCAAAGTTAGGGACAGCCCTATTGATGCGTTTGCCTCATTGCCTCTCATCCACTCCACGAAGCAGGATAATTTATTCAAGATTTTAATTTGATGCCCCGAGGCATTTGTTTGCGAATACTTTGTCTCTGGAACGATTTATTGTTTTTTGTCTGTGGCGAAGTTCATGGTCCTTAAGATTAGTGCATGAAAGGTAATAATCTAGCTAACCTCGAGTCCCTGTTTCGGTCATCAGAGCATTATCAATACCTATTTGAGAACAAGAGGTTGCTAATCTTGTACATGGAAATATCGATCCGCAATACATACACGGATCGTATTTGTCCCACGCACCAAAGAGGTCGAGAACTTATTTTATTCATTTTCATGTTATATTATTATGTGCCAATTAACAAGTTAAATTCGGAAATAATTTATGATAACAATGTTGTGATCACATCTAATTCTGCTTAAATATCACAAGTTATGTTATTTATATCAGTGCCATCTAGGTTCCATAACTTGAACTAATATAATATGGTTATGTTAATTTTGTTACATTGCTGTTGTTTAATTTAGCAAGGTTCACTTGTTTGTTTATATGTAACCGACTCCATAATATTGGATTTTTGATTTAAACGGACATATTTAATTCACACTGTACCAAGTTTTATTTTTTTACTGTACCAAGTTTAATTTCTTAGTTTAATAGCATTGAAATGCTTTTATAAATGACCCCCGTTTCTTGCTTAACCGTAGCAACGGTTAGGCAAGTTCGAATCCCGCCCCGTGATCGAATTTTTTTTATTCTTTCAAAAAATTTCACAAGTTTTTTCTTTCAAGTTATGATTTTATGGTCCGATAACGGTAGCCGTGGCAACATTTTTTTGAATGTCTTGGTCTTCGTCTTAAAATCGAGATTTAGTGACAGTACTATCATTATGCCATGTGGTTATGCTATTATCCTAATTTGGATCGCCAGGGTTAAATCATTTCCCTGCGTATCCTCTGCCATAAGAGCAAGTGAGACAATTTAATTGATATATCGTTGAAGCGTGTCTTTAAGTTTTATTAACTTTATACTTATCATACTTTTGCATGCCTAGTATATCAAATGGACACTGGACTGCATAATGGTGACTATGAATTACTCGATACCTATTAATATATACATATTGTATATAAGTGATTAACATACGTTAATCACTTTAATATTTTCATCAAATCCATTACCATCTTAATTGTATTGCTTATACGTTGTATTAAATAAATAAATAGCAAACAGTAATAACGAATAATAACGGTAGACATAAGAATAATCTATTAATAATGTTAGTTACATTTTCACAATGTAGATGGCGCTTATATCAATAAATTATATTATATTACTACGTAACGTTGCTATCTCGTCTTTAACTGGACCAAATTCTTAACGGCATTTATCTTATAATGTCTCTAGAACTCAATTTTATTTTTTTGCTTGTTTCTAAGCACCAACTTTTACGAAATATAAAGTGTTGATCGGATTTATATCCGATTATATTATATTATCTATATAATGCTGTTCTTTTGTTTATTCCTAAATGAAAATTTATGTACCTTTATCTTAATATGCGGGAAATAAAGAAAGAGTCGTTCTATACCCTGTAACAGTTTTAGCTAACACAGGCTTTGGTATCTACGAATATAGCTGTTATACTAATTTAACATTTAAACAAAGATTAAGATAATAATTTATTAATATTTATGGGGCAGTCCTATTACATACCAGTTATCTCTTCCAGGCAACCAAGGCAAAAGCTTTTGAAATGAAATTCTATTTGCAGGAAAGAGGATGGCTAGAACAAATAATATAAACCACTTAAATATCTTACTTCACTAGTAATTTCATACTATAAAATCAAAACACATAGATACATACAACATACTCTATAGATACAACAAACTCTATAGTTTTAAATTGATAGTATTATGCTGATAATATCTGTTAAACTTTCGATTTCATTTAAAATGTTACATAATTGCATAATATTTCCGCTTATCAATTTAAATGGGTAATTATTTAGTTTATAATTTATCATACAAAAACAATCCAATAAAACGTACCATTTATTTTAATAAAAATATATTTCAGTATTTACACAAAATATTATATCTTCCATATAATTGATAATAATATAAATATTACAAATATTATAATTAATGAGATATTGACAACACACGGTTATCATAATATAATATACATAGGTATATAATTAGACCTCTTAAAATAACACTCTTATAATAATAGTTATAAAAAATCAGTTCCAGACACATCAAATGTATTTTAAAATATTACATATATGATCAGCAGATTTCCCTCAACCATAAATCGAGGATAACATCCTGAAAATATATTTTTAAAGAAGAATTCGCTTTAAACGTAGAAGTTCCGCCATGTATTTAAAGACCTACGCAAAATTACCAAGTCAAGCCAAGTCGAACAAACATAAAAAACAGTACGGACATGCCATCCTTTTCGCGAAACAAATCGGGCCAGTGTCGACCGTCGATAACTTCGTTGTGGTTAGTTTCTAAACAATTCTTTGATAAAAAAAACTTCATTCAGGCTTTAATTTTGTTAAATTTAATTTTTAGTTTTATAGCATTGAAATGCTTTATAAATGAGAAATTTTGAAAGAATAGAAAAAATTCGAATTTTTTCTATTCTTTCAAAATTTCTCATTTAATTTTGTTGCAAGATATCAATGACAATTGATAAACGTACAACATTGCTTATATAACAATATATAACAAGCATGCAATTTTTTATTTAAGGAGACTTTAGTAAAAGGCGGGTTTCCTCTCCAAAACCTTACACGCTATAGAAGATCTAATTGAATTAGATAAAGTTACGATCCAATAATAAATGCAGTTCGATAGGTAGAGTTAATTAGCCTAGTGGGGTGGTTTAGATGCATTCTTAAGTGACTCCTCCATACCTCGCAAATATTTATTCAATGAATTGGAAGTGCTTTGAAGGATGCTTAATCCTAACCTATACTTAAAATCTACGAGCCGCTGTAAAAAGTCGAAAAATCCAGAGCCGTTAGACGGGGGCGGGTATGTTAATATTTCTGGGAAAAGGGTTGGTCGTGCGCTTGTAGTTTGCGATTTTGAAGGAACACCTGTAGATGAATCAGATTTGAATTCAGTGGTTGTTTCTGTGTTAAATGCATCGCTCGTTTCGTCGTTGGACGCCTCGTTTGTTAAGGCACTACTTTTTTCTGTTGAATATACTTCATATACTCTAAAGGGCCTAGTAGATAATTCTGAACCATTGTTTACATCAGTTTCTTTAGTTTTTTCATTTGTCGCATCATCTACAGGCAACGTTGATACGCTTTCTACAATGTCATTTCTCATTGTAGTCGTATCTGCTTCTGTTTCTTTTGGATCTACTGAAACAGCGTAAATTGGTATTACCTTTTCCTTAATCTTTTCTTCCTCTATTGGTAGGTACTGTAGAGATGGCAAATTCATGGGTGACATGTTTTGAGCATCATCGATTTCATTACTCAGAAAAGCATCTTTTTCCTTTTCTTTTGCTGCTTCCAAAACTTCCTCGATGGCAATACCTCGTTTATTGCGCGAACTTCTTCGCTTTCTATTTAGCTTCCTTGGGCCATGCTCGGGGACAACAGCTGGTGTTGCTGAATCGGATAGTTCTTTAGGCACGTTTCCAACTACAAATTTATTGTCACCATTTTCTGTGTCTACTTCCGTCTCGTCTGTATATTGACTATTATTTGATTCCTCAGCCTCATTGTTAGAACCAAGGTACATTGATGTTGGGGAATGCGTTACAGCACTACTTGTAGTTTCGCTGTAGAATTGGGTATCATACGGGTAGACCGGTTTAAAGTCAGTATCAGCCGATGGTTTTACACCATATACAACAGATCCCGAAGTGTCGCTTCCATATGAAGATATGTCTGATGGACCTGTCTGTGGTGCAGCATATATCGGCTCCACGGCGGGATATGACGTAGTGTAAGCATGTCTTGTTTCATACTGATGACGTTGGTGGTAATTCAGTGGCTCATTATAAACTGCGCCATGTGCAATGCCTGTTTTTTGTTGGGGGTAGTGAACATTATAATTTGGTTCATATTTTGTTGCAACGTGCCTATAGCGAATATCTTGTTGATCTTTTTTAACTGGATATCTACTTGTGTAAGCAGTTTGTGCAGCATATGGATTCAATTTATGCTTTGCATGCGCAGGCATACCAGCTATTACGGTTGATAACATTTCTTCTTCAGGTTGGCCATTGCCCTCGTTGGCATACTCTTCGGCATTATTTCTGTAAATATCATCTTTTTTGTCAACTTCAAAGGTTCGTCGTACGGGAGTTGCGAATGGATATAAGAAATAGCTAGCAAGCCCAACTAATCCAGCTAAACCAATAACTCCAACACCAACAGAAGGCATTACTTCCCTTGAAAAGTAATTGTAAATTTGGCTTGTGAAGGGTCCTGTAGCAGTAGTTGGCTTCTTATTTGTTTTTGTAGATTTAGTTTTGTTTGCAGTTTTAAGCTCTGCTGTCACAGCTGTTGCAGCAGTGGGCTTGGGCTTAGAGGTTTTCCGTTTCTTTGTTTTAGTCTTCTTTTTTAGTGAAGTTCGTTTCGGCTTTTTCGTTGTAGTCGCTGGTGTACTAACTTCCAATTCAATCTCTTGTTCTTTTGGTTCCATGGGCAACATCGCCGAATCGCTTGGAATAGATGCCAAAGTAGTACTAGTTTTATACTTAATTTTTTCCTTCTTTTTACCAGGCTTAGAAGTTACTTTTATTACAGGAACAACCACGCTTGGCTCTTTAGTTACTTCTTTTTTTATCGTTGTTTCAGTAGGAGCGACGGGAGTTGTTGTTGTAACAGTTGTAGTTCGAGGTGGACTGTTTTTGTTTTTCTGCACGTTGGTCATAACTGTATCTTTAATTTTGTTGTAGACATTTTCATTTATAGCTGATCCGCTAGCAACTAAATCTGATTTATTTGTGCTCCCCACAATAGGTCTTTTAGGTAATGATGGTTTTGTTGGTGGTCTTTTAGTTTTATTTTTTGTAGGCTTCGGCTTCTTATTATCTTCAATTTTAGTAGGCTCCGTTGTAGAATTTTCCTTATTAGGTGGATTACTCAATAAAATCCAAGTTGATATACCTTCGTTGGACGTCGATGATTCAATAGCAGGTACTTTATTTTCATTTTCAAGCTCTTCCATAGTAACAGGCACTGCGACACCAGCATGAGAATATTCATTCTGTTCATCACCGTCTTCGTTCCTTGTTCTGATCTTATGTTTTTGAGCCAACTGTGTTTTGAGTTTGGGTGGGATTCTTGTGTCAGGGAGTGCTGCATCAGAAGAATCGTTTGCTGGTGCTTTATCTAATAGCTGATTGGCAACTTTTGTAATAGATTCGCCGATCAGTGGAGATTTATTTTTGACGTTTCTTGAAGTACTTATAGTTTCTGGAACAACAGCAGGTAGCTCCACAGTTTTGGAAGTCTCTTCTGAAGTCTCTGGCGCGGCTTGTCTGGAATGAAAAAAATATATTGACAGCTTGTGTATATGTTTATTTAACAAAGGGAAAATATATAAAAATTATGTAGCCTTTAACACTTTTATATTGAATAACAGTGAAATAAATTTAAAAAATCAGTTTACTAGCACCTGAGATTAACGCGTTCAAATAACCAAACTCTCTTATTATTGAAGTATAGTATTAATAATCAATATAGATTACTTCGATATGAAATAATTAATTACAAACGATTTTTTTTTCCCAAACAGAAGCTAAGTGATTGATGATAAGTTATATGTATAAATAAGACCTTTCGATGATAAAGTCAGGATAAATTATAAAATTGCATTAATCATTATTTATGAATGACTCCTCTTAATAAGGTTTTCTATTGTTTTATACTATTGGTGATGATATAAATTATTACAGAAATAGGAGTGAAGGAATTTGTGAATACAAAACACATACAAAAATAAAACAATGAATAATTAAGTATATTTTATTAAATACGAGTGTGGTGAATAAATACAAAATAAAAAATATGTTTAAATATCTTAGAATTATTATTATGATAGATATGTACATTTTAATTTAATGTCATAATATTTATTATTAATACTGCCAAGCTCTTATTCCTAATGAAGTCAAATATTTTGTAAATATTGATTAATTAAAAAAGCATAAATTTAAATTCTGATGATTCTCCTTCGCTTTTGAGTAAATTTTTAAATTTTCTATTGTATAAATATGAGCAAAAGCTTTAAGTCTTCTTTCTTATATTTATTCAATACGAGTATCAGATGAATAGGTAGGTATACGGTCGTGTATCAAACATTAAAATTTAATATAAGTTCATCTAATAGGTATGCATTATACTAGATTATAACAAGATGATATGCCTGATATTTAAAGTTTCCCATTAGCACCTTAGATTTCAAACGGTTGTTCAAGTAATATTTCTTTATATTATTAGGCATTCCAATACGTAGTTTACTTAGTTTAAATAAACAGTGGTGTCAGTCAACTTTTCCACACGTATGTGATATATAAATAAAGAATAATATGTTTAGCTAACACACCGCACACATTCGTTTATTAAATGTCAGGCAGAATTAATTTATGTCAAAAATGCGCCGAAATATTTATAATAGGAAGTATGAGACGAAGTGTTATGATTTAGTGTAGTAATATAATTAATATAAGTATTTAATTCAGTCGGGTTTTAAATATTCTTGCTAACATGGTAACACAAGTAACTTTATACGTTTTCATATGCTAACGATAAATAAAATGAGAATGCTCCTATTTTTTCTTTCTACTTTTGCGATTGTTCGATTTAATTCTGTTCGTCACACTAGTTATCCATTGTTGGACTTTATCAACCCAACTCGGTCTGTCGCGAGACACAGGACTGCGACCTATTTTCCTGGTAATAATAGGAATATCTGGTCTCCATCTTCCAGGGTTGTCATTCGTATTAAGATTCCAGGTTTTATAATATTCATCCCATTCCCACTGTGGTCTATAAAGATTTACATTTGGTGCCTCTCTTGCGTACGACAACGCCCAAGGTGCAAAGAGAGTAGCGATCCCAGATGTACTAGCCACGATAAATATTAACGGTGCTAAAAGAAAAGAAAGGATTGGAAAACTCAATGGATTTATGGACGCTAGCCAACTGAAACCGCTGATTGCAGGGCGAAAGAAATCAAGCATAGCTGAAAAGCCAAAGCCGTCGTCATCGTCGTCTTGACCTGGTCGGGATAGTGCGGATACAGGGGAATTAGGAAAATTAGCTAAATTAGCAGATTCCGGTTCCGCTTCTAAAGAATTCGCAGCGTTATAATTCGATAGTTCTAGGCTCTCTATCGGAGCGCTGTCTTCTTCCGGCACTTCATCGGACTCAACATAATCATTAGCAGGTTCCTCACTTTCGGAATTTTCCTCCGGTAATCCAAAGATATCAGTCAACGTATCCGCGTCAGGGTCTTCGTCTGATTCAATAACGTTGTTTTTGTTTACGACATTTGTGTTGACTGCAATATTGAGATCCGGACAAGCTTCCTTTCCCTGGCCTTGAAAAGTATTATTTAGAGTTAAGAATATAGTAGGACAGTCATCAGAAACGCCAGCGTATTCTTCTGGCCTGATGACTATTCTGTCAGTGTAAGCGTTTGTGGGCGGGAAAGTAGTAACATCAAATATACTACCAGGGTATTGAGGATGGTGGTTATTGTAGGGATTTTTATATGTCGTAGATTTAATTGGTTTAATAGGCCTTCGATGAGGTGTTTGGCTTTCAGGCCATGGCTTAGGATAGCCAACGTTAGTTATTATTGGTGTGGGAGTGGGTGTGTTGAATATGAATGTTGGTCTTGTGGGTGAATTAAAAGGATGCTTATCAATAATGTGTACGTTATTGGAATATACGTGAGTTTCTTCAGAATAATCTGATTGTGGCTGATATGTATATGTGTAACGCTTATTAGATGATTGTTTTACATCTTCTGTTATATCCTGATTATCTTCTGAACTAGAAAAATAGTTGTTATTTGGAGAGATAGGATGTTTAGCTTTTGTATCCCCGGTGTCTTCACGCGAAAACTCCAAATTATCATCTTTCACGTTATCCGTCCATTTTGTGATTATTTTTTTGATAACCGGTTTATTTTTTTGACCCGAAGATATTTTATTGTTCTTTAATTTATTGGATGGATTTGAGCTTTGTTTTACCTTAAAATTTTTTCGAATCAATCTGTTTGTACGAAAATTTAGGTTTGTATTATTTGTATGTTGGTTGTGATTTATAGAGTAAGGGCTTACGTATGCTAATCGAAAGAAACTAACATTACTATTACCGTAATCAGACCTGATATCATAATAATTATTACTATTATTTATCCTAAATCTATACCTTAGAGGAGAATCTGTAGTTTTTTCTTCGGAACTTAATTCGGTCGTAATAGGTTCTTGCGGTCGCGAGTAAACTAACGGACACACAAATAAAACTAAAACTAAAGTCCACTTTGAACACACACTTTTTCGCCGCGTCATGTTGAATACCTGTAAAGAAAAAAAAACAATATTAGTTATTTTGAAGTACAACACAAAGAAGTAATAGGAAACAATCAATATGCCAAATCAAAATAATAAATAATAAATGATAAATCCTACTAATATTATAAATGCGAAAGTTTGTAAGGATGTGTGTGCGCTTGTTGCTCTTTCACGCAAACACCTGAACTACGATACTGAACCGATACGTAGATACGAAACGAATTTCATTGCAATCTGGACAACTGGAATAACATATAGGCAACTGTTTATCCCGATATTCCTACAGGAGACGGACTTACGCGGGTGAAACCGCGGGGCGCAGCTAGTTACTTATAAATACGAAAGTTTGTGAGGATAGATGGATAGATGTACATACGACGCATGTTTTTAACTCTCACGCGAATACTTTCAACAAATTTTGATGATACATTGCAGTTATACTTATGTAACAGAACAACATATGAAAATACTTTTGACCGTAGTTTCGTCCGCGTGTGAGAGAGCTAGTATAATATAATTTTTTTTTTTTTTATGTCATAGCGGGCAGCTGAGCTGGTGGTTCGCCTGATGGTAAGCGATCACCACCGCCCATAAACATTCGCAAAGGTACCTCTGTGAATGCGCTGCCCGCTTTTATGGGGTAAGGGAAAAGGGAAGGATTAACGACTGGAAAGAAGGAATGGACTAGGACAGGTGAGGAAAAGGAAACGGGCCTCCGGCTCCCCCACTCACCGTACGAAACACAGTGGCATGCCACTATTTCACGCCGGTTTTCTGTGGGGGTGTGGTACTTCCCCGGTGCGAGCTGGCCCAATTCGTGCCGAAGCGTGCTCGACTCCCACAATAGTAATATACTAGCTTTCCGCCCGCGGCTTTGCCCGCGTAGTCGCAGGAAAGATAGGCGGGGTTTTCCTCGCATGTTCCCGTTCCCGAGGTATTCCCGGGATAAAAACTTTCCTATGTCCGTCTCCTGGTTCTAAGCTACCTCTGCACAGATTTTCCGCCAAATCGATTAATGCGTTCTTGAGTTATAAATAGTGAAACTAACACCCCTTTCTTTCGATAAATATCCAATCCTAGCATTAATTTTTTTACATACTCACGTAAGATTATCAAAATAACTTAAAACCTAAAAACTTTTGAACGGAGAGTCTCCCCGTGACCACGCTCGCTGTTAAGTGTTCGAAACGTTGGTGAATCAATCGCGTTTAAAATCCGTTAAAAAGTTTTTAATGTCTAAATGTATAATACTCGCGTAAAATCAAACACAAGAAAATACTAACTTAAAACTAATCATTATTTCTCATACAGAACCTTGAAAATATATATATTGATTGAATATGAAAATTTATAATATATCCCAAAATTCATGAGTAATTTACAGTCGAAATTTACTTTCAACTTGTTTCAATCGTGTTCCGTTATGTGTTAACGAAATAACAAGTTAAAGTTAAAGTTGTGAAGTGGAGTTTACACACGTGTTAATGTTAGCGTAACTTTGACGTTAGAATTAACTAAGCTTCCTTTGATATTAACTAATACTATTTATTTTAGTCTAGAGAATCGCTAGTCTAGCTATAACTACAAACGAATATAACGTATTCATATATGCGAAAATAATTTCGCCTGTTTGTCGGGCTTTCATGTCGAAACCTTTGAACCAATTTTGGCTGATTTTATGACTTCATATGTAGTAGTAGTAGTAGGTACTTAAATACATAAGTGTAAAGAAATACTACTAAATCTAAGAGTCTCTAAAATAGGATAATGAGATAGAAAATCTATCACAAATGCCACAAAATGCTGCACATACAGACAGTTAAAGTTAATAATAAAACCTTTCAATCATCTGCCTTTAAAAAACTATTAAAAGCCCTTAAAAATAACATCCTCTCGATATAACAAAAAATCAAAAGTCACAATCAGTAAACAAAGGAAAATACTTTTACATTCCTGCGGTGTTTATTTACACGTGTAAAACCACAAAGTGAGTCACTTTCTTTGTCACGGATTTATAATAATTTCCTTACGTGCAAAATATATTTGTGTTGCATGCAACGAATGATAATCGTCTAGATATAAAGGTGAAATAGCCTATTTCACCTTATATTTTATACTGCGCCCCGCGGTTTCATTCGCGTAAGTCCGTATCACCTAGGAATATCGGGATAAAAAGTTGCCTATATGTTATTCCAGTTGTCCAGCTATCTACGTACCAAATTTCATTGCAATTGGTTGAGTAGTTTATGCGTGAAAGAGCAACAAACACACACACATCCTTACAAACTTTCGCATTTATAATGTTACTAGCTGCGCCCCGCGCTTTTACCCGCGTAAGTCTGTATCTCGTAGGAATATCGGGATAAAAAGTTGCCTATATGTTATTCCAGTTGTCCAGCTATCTACGTACCAAATTTCATTGCAATCGGTTCAGTAGTTTTTGTGTTAAAGAGCAACAAACACACACACAGCCTTACAAACTTTCGCATTTATAATATTAATAGGATAGTAGGATAGGATATTAAACCAACAAGCTTTACAAAACTAAAATTCATGAAAACAACCCTACATGCACGTATACACAATTCAAATTACATTATGTATTTACTGTTTTGTATTGGTATGACTCTTTTGTTTAATATGTAAAAAAAATCTGACTCAATATGCTTGTTTCATAGAAAGCTTCAACATACGGTAAAGGCGACTATAAAGTAATTTCTATTTTTCTATATCGCAGCGGTAAGCTGCTGGTCCACCTGATGGTAATTGTTGCACATGCTTTACCTAATTGTCTCATTGTCGAAGAGTGTTCGACTCCAACATTCACAAATCCCTACTAACTACCTACCCCACAAATTATACCTAATAATTGCGAAAGTAACTCTGCCTGTCTCTTCTTCACGCCTAAAATACTAAACCGATTTTAATGAAATTTGGTACAAGTATATTTTGCAACCTTAGTAAAGCCGATAGATTTTATCCTGGAAATCTCACGGGAATGGCGACTATTCGAGTTTTATTTCGACTACTCGGGTGGAGCATCAAAAAGTTAGTACTTTTTACATTTCAATATATATAAAAGTCTACAGTTCCCACTATTAATTACGTAAATAGCTAACATCACATTATACCTTTCTATTGGATGTGATCTCAGATCGCTATAACGCAAAGGTGAACGCCCTCGCGGCCATGACACAGACCTATGTAAGCGTCACTGACCTACATAAAACCGGTTCGATTTTTTTCCGTTATATCTCGAAAATCCTTTGAAGTTTATAACAATATTAGTATTTTACGGTTTTATGGTGATATTTGAAGGTTTTAATTAAAATGTAATGTTAATGTTTAATCAATTCTTAAATCTTTACATTACAAATTGTCTTTGTATCGTATGTATCGTCAGTTATAAAAAATGCAACAAAATTTAAAAGCATATTTTGCTGTACCTACTTTTAAATAGTTGTGTAAGGAAAAAAAATTATAAGAATATATTTTTTTTAATGAATTATGTAATATTTTTTATGCACTCCAAGATGGAAGAGATATAAAGAAGTATGTAATGTTTATTATAGACCGTTAAACTGACTTTACTTTAGCACATATTTTTTTTATTTTTCACGTAAAATTTTCATACAAAATTAAAACCACAATCTTGCCTTATCTGAATCTAAAAACACAGCTGACAATGCCTTTTCATTACCAACAAATTATTTTTAACCTCCGTATATTGTGGGTTTTTATAAGGATGTCACATAATAACGGATATAATTTTAAGAACACATTAGCCTACTTTTACTTTCACGCGGTCGTTACCCAGATTTTGGATATTTGACGATTTTCGGTCGATTGGACACGCGGTTAATAAAAGCCTGCCTTCATAACAAACTTATGGAAAATTTTATGGCACTATGTAACAAGAATTTGGAACTATTTCTCTCTCTCTTCTCTATCTCAGTACGTCTTTTTCACTACTAAATCATGTGAGCATTGAGGATTGGAATTCGAGAGAAAAACTGCTGATGAAATTACCTTTTTTGTTCTATTTATGAGATTAATAACATATCTGTTGAGTTTAATTACTATTGACTATGTTGAATTCATATATCAGAGTTTAGTAGTGCTAAATTCAAAAAACTATATTAAAAATGTATTCGTTCAGAGAGCCTACAAAAGCATTATCGAATATAATATGGAAGATGAAAATCCATAGAATGTTGTCCAGTTCTTTGGCATCATTGTTATGTACATACATATTACGTATTATATAGAATTAAAATAAAATAGATATTATATTGAAAGAGCAACTACAGAGTATCTTGCCGTCTCTTCTCTGCAGAACTTTCCGAACCAGTGGTAAATGTAAATACTGTGTTATGACGATGCAAAAGTGCTTCTATAAGAAGTTTAATTGAATAAATAAATGTTTGAGTTTGAGTTAGAGTTTGATTAAACTCCACATAAATTTTTAACATTATATGTAATAGGTAATTATGATATATCAGTCATTACGTTTTTTTTTGGATAAATAAAGATTTGTTCTTCAATGTAAGTAGGACAATTGGTATGAAAAAATTCACTTAAGACATGTAATAAAACGAATTTCATAACTTATTTAATAAACCTTATGTAAGAACCTACAGTTACCGTATAGTAGGTGCGATTCTATGATAACAACTAGCTCTTGCCCGCAGCTTCGCCCGCTTGGTAAATACATTGTCATGATACAAACTATCATCCCCTATTATTCCGCTTGGGTGTAGAATTTATACAATAATCTCTTAGCGGATAACATCATAGTGGCTATCTGCATGCCAAATTTCAGCCCGATTGGTCCAGTAGTTTTGGCTGTGTATGAATAGATCAGTCAGTCAATCGGACTTTGGCGTTTTATATACTTACTCGCTCCACGCCCCGGGTCCACCCGGGTTGTCTTTTATCGTCATTGAAATAAGAATAATCGTATCTTTAAAGTGGGATAAAAATGGACATGCTGTGCAAATTTGATCAAAATCGGTTGAGTAGTTTTGGAGTTCATTGCAGACAAACAATGTGACACGTAATTTAAATATATTAAACATAAAGAATTTATATTATCCATACTTAGAAACTAAAAGAAATGAAGACTCTTCATTACTTTATCAAGAATATTTTATCGTAAAACAGGTATCTTGTGCAGCACTTGACAGGTTCAGTATCAATGTTATGATGCAGGCCAAGTGATAAGCTTATTATATGATAATTTATTTCATGTTATAAATCATATTTATAATCAATCCTACCACTACACTTATATCTCATATGCATCCACACACACACACACACAACACATAATATCAAACATGTATAATCAATAAATAAAAAAGTTATTTACATTGAATTAATTCGACATATGTAAGAACGAATCGAAAATGCACATTAAATTATTAATTATAAGTACATTTAATCCGACTCCGAAAAAAGGGGTGGTTGTCAATACGATCGATTGTTTTTTTGTGTTTGTCGCCTCTAAAATTGGGTTGGGTCAACCGATTTTTATGATGTCTTGTACTAACAATCAATGCTAATAATATGAAGAGATTATATATATAATATATGAAGAGTTCGTATAAGCGAGCTCATCTCCTAAACTACTGAACCGATTTGAAAAATTATTTCAATGTTAGATAGTCTATTTGTAGACATAGGCTTTATATCATCATGCACTGCGGGGTACAGGAAAACAACTAGACGCAGACGTAAGAAGTGCAATTCAAGGGACGTGAGACATAACTGCATATAACCAGTTTTTCTACTAGCATGTACTTCATCATCTTTATATATATAAAAGAAAGTGGTGTTAGTTACACTATTTATAGCTCTAGAACGGATTAACCGATTTGGCTGAAAATTTGTGCAGAGGTACCTTAGAACCGGGGGAGGGACGTAAGATATAAAAATAAACATTTTTATCCCGGAGGTCCCACGGGAACGGGAACATGCGAGGAAAACCCCGAGTCTATCTTTCCTGCGACTACGCGTGCAAAGCCGCGGGCGGAAAGCTAGTTTAAAGCTATTACTAAATCAATATTAGAAATCAAATCGCGGCCGCCTATAGCTCAGGCAGACCAACTATTATGTTAATGGCATAACAGTGACGTGCCATGGCATGCGGTCTCCTTTCCACTCGGTCGCATTCAGGTTTCCAGCCTCGGAGGGAAAACCAGTACCGATATTTTTCCTCTTACAACTTTTATGCTGGCACTACGCCTCTTCTTTGACGCTATAGTTTTCCGTATGAGTATTTTGGGGTAAGAATAAGGTCTCCTATAGTATATCTGCTTTAATTAGAAATTTTAACTTACTGGTTTATTCGTGATGATGCTATTTAATTCTATAATAAACTACCGTTTAATAAATTACGTCTTACGTGGTATATAGTGTTATAGGTATGGTTAGTTTGAACGCGTTAATCTAAGAAACCACTAAACCGATTTTAACAATTGTTGGATATGCACGTGATCCTCGTAGTAGAGTCAGGCGAAGCCAGGGCGAACCACATGTATATAATATGGCAATGAACTGAGGTATCGAGTCGGAGTTCAGTGAATCAGGCATAATACATAGCAAATCGGCTACTAAGAAACAAATAAGATTTACACAATGCTATATATAAGGCTGAAAGTTGTGGATTTTTAATTTGAAGGCACCCAGAAACGACTGGTTCGAATGAAAACTTATTTGTGCATTGGATAGTTCGCTAATCGAGGAAGGCTATATTAAAACAGCAAACAGAGACCAACGGGATGAGGGCAAATGGAAAATTATACAAAAAAGGAAAAAAAATATTGAAATAGGTAGATGACATAGCCTGTCTATCATAATATACTAGCCGCTCCAGGCTTCGCCCGGGTTGACATATGTAACTCACACTTACACAGACAAGCATAACTGACACAGTTATAACGTGGTTTTCTATTGCTGAAAGAATTCTTAGAATCAGATTACGAAATATATAACATCACAAACTCCCAAATTCACAACTAAAACTCTTCAAGCATAGACCCACACCCACCGATTAATCTATGAGCGCAATTCCACACACCACATCACACAAGGCACGCCTAGTACCATCATTTGCGATGTTACCATATGACATAAAGTGAAATCCGCTTCCGCGACGCACACCACAATTTTCCACAAGACACCATTAAGTGTTGCCATCACTGTGACCGTTGTTGCGATTTGTTACGTTTTAATGATATGGTAATATTGTGTGCAAGATGTTTGAATTGTCTATTGATGAAATGATTGTTTTAGAGGAAGACGGTTGAAAATGTGGGCATAGAAACTATCTTTAAATCACTATCTTAGAATAGGTAAAGCGAAGTCACTTCCCGCTGTCCCTATGTATATATTTATGTATGCTTAGATCTTTAAAACTACTACTGGAAAATATTATTGATGTGAAATTCTCTTACTGATAGGTCATAAATAAAAGGGTATTTTATTGTTTATTTAAACTGACCATCTAACACCTGTTACATAAGAACTTATACATATGTAACTTATACTTATATTATATTTATGCTTTTTAGATAATAAATGATATCCTACTGATATTATAAATAGGACAGATTGTGTAGATGGATGGATCACTCTTTCACGCAAAAACAGCTTAACGTATCTGTTTGAAACTTTGTACAAACGTAGATTATAGTTTGGAATTTGGATTATTACATAGACTGCTTATCCGGCTACCACGCTAGTGACGTCGGTTACAGCTAGTCATTTTATATTAACACTAGCTGTACCCCGCGGTTTCACCCGCGTAAGTCCGTATCCCGTAGGAATATCGGGATAAAAAGTTGCCTATATGTTATTCCAGTTGTCCAGCTGTCTACGTACCAAATTTCATTGCAATCGGTTCGGTAGTTTTTGCGTGAAAGAGCAACAAACACACCCACATCCTTACAAACTTTTGCATTTATAATATTAGTAGGACTAGTAGGATCTATGGAATTG
Source organism: Zerene cesonia (assembly GCF_012273895.1). Classification (NCBI taxonomy): domain Eukaryota; kingdom Metazoa; phylum Arthropoda; class Insecta; order Lepidoptera; family Pieridae; genus Zerene; species Zerene cesonia. The sequence continues at coordinate 7,998,512 of NC_052117.1, forward strand.
TTAAAATACGATTTTAATACCGTCACATATGAATTATGCGTGCGGCTGAAACCGCGGGGCGCAGCTAGAGTTAATAAAAAAAATGTTAACATTTTTTTATGTAATGGATATGTATTCATCCAAAACTTTGCAAGTGCATTAATGTATAGTGAATGATAGTTAAAATATTGTGTATATTTACCTACCATACACAATTGAAATAAATCGCGTATATAATCCGTTAAATGTCACAAAATGACACTCGTTAATATAATTGGCCAGCACTAATCATTTAATTTCATATCGTTGATAAGAATGACTAACTGTGATCTGAAATAAGCGTTTCGAATTCGAAAACAATGTTGTTTGTTATTTGTATGCTTGTTACATTTAATGTTATTAATTGTTATTTGTTACATATGGAATGTAACAAGGTTGACTTTATTGCCAAATTACATTGCAATCGGTTCAGTAGTTTTTTACAAACTACAAGTAGGATTCAGACTTAAAATGCAAAATATTAAAAGAGTTATAAGCTTAAAGTTTGATAGAAACAAAAATTTGAAATACGCGTTTGTATAACATTCTCAAATAATGGCACTTAATAGCATGATAGATGTTTTCAAATGTATGCTTTAATTTAGTTTATTACAAAAAATGCCTAAAAAGTATTTAAAAACTTGCGTTTATAGGATAAATATAAAATGAAGAATTGATCAGTCATGAACTATCGTATTAAAAAAATTATTTCGAGCTTATTCATGAACCGTAAAATAACTGTTATATCTATCTAATGTGGAATAACTTACAAGCATAAATATCACGTTAAATAACGCTTCAAGTCACCTAATTTACTTCTGTTTTCTCTTTAACATTTTTCTTAATTAACATATTTTACAGTAATAACTTATTTCATATGATCTACATATATTCGCTATTATCTATGGGATAATAGCGAATAAGCTTTCACTCTAAACTGTCAAAGATTATTCCATTGTTTCTGAATTAAAGGTCAAGTGTGATCGTGACGTATGTACCGTTGCTTGCTTGTTCGTGTGACGGTATTTGGGACACGCCTTTGGAGGCGGCAGATTGTTTCTTTGTTTTTTATAGGTAAGTGGGTTGGTTTAGTTTAGTTTTTTTTTTTATTTTATTGTCTGTGCTTTGAGGATGTCGTCTATTGTTTTTGGTTTGCACTTGACAATAAACTGCTCGGGAACATATCCGAAAGAACAATAAAAGAAGAAAATAATGTTTATTATAATATTTATAATTAGATAACTAGTCCGAATTTAACGCGTTCGATGACACGGGCAAAAGATTAAAAATAATAATTTATTGCAATTATACTTAAATAGTAATTGTCGTAACGAAAAAGAATTAGTTTTTATCGTCCTATCGTTTGTTTATTTTATTGATTTGTATTTATGATGCATTTCAGATGAAAGTTTGAATTGTCTATAGTATTATATTTTCCATTAAAACTAATACATAATACAAGTAATAAATATATTAGATAGATACATAGAGTTATGATCCTAGTAGAGTTCACCAATATATAGGATGTATTTGTATATAAAATTTTTATGTATAAAAGAAACAAAAAACATAAAAAAATAATGTATGAACCTTTAAAATAATGTAAACACTTCACTCAAAATACGTAACAATAATAATTCAGTTGAACCAAGCTGCTATATTAAAACACACATTCAGTGCATAATTCTGCAGATAAATAAAAATAAAAAGTTAGGGGACTATCTATATCTCAACGGAAGATATAGGCCGATTTGGTCTAAAACAAAAAAGGTATTAGCCTCTTTAGTAAGTTATAATACAGAGTTGTATTTACAAAACAACCACTATTTAAGCCTAACGCCATAATATTTTCTATTATATGTGTAGATCCCATGACACAGTATCAGGTGCTATCTGATACCTATAAAATCCAATATCAGGCCAGTGAGAGTGCCCTTAATTTCTAGAAGTATCTGTAGGAACTGCAGTCTGTGGACATTGCATCGGTATGAGATATGAATGCGCAACTTTCACCGCTTTTTGTTTAGAAGATGCAATATGTCAAACACTTATTAGTGGGTTAATTACTGTTGCCAGTTTGTCTTTATTTAATGTTTTAATTACTATTGGTAATAACATTAGATATAATCTTCGTTTATTTTGTGAATTCTTTAAAAATTTCTCACGCTTTCGTTTCTTTTAAATATTAATTATTTTCATTTATCATCGTTTTTTCTGTATTTTTGGAGTTTAATTTATACAGTATTTACCTTCTTCTCTGCTCTCATCTACGGTGTATATTGTGTCCATTATGTATTAATGTTTTTTTTATTTTATAATACATACTTAAATAGATTATTATTAGATTTGCGTACTTGTAGGTACGTTGCGCTGCTTTTTAATAAAGCGACTAAAATTATATATAATATTTAAAATTACTGCGTCTATAGATATTTTTTGATAAAATATTTTCAAGAAATAGCCACACCGAGTACCTTCTTAACAAATTAGTAGTAGTAATCATAAGAAAATAAATTATTGTATTATAGATATGTTTTCTTTATGTAAAGAAAAAGTAAATCTTTTAGACGATGTAAAATTATCTATTTACTAAATAAATTCTTTCATAGAATAAGAATATACGAATATACACCGAAGTCTTCATATTATAGTGTTATAAAAATATAGTATACGTGTAATTCAAATTTTATTCAACAGTCTTACATAAACGATTTTTGTTTGTAAATATTCATTTATTTTCGTATAGTCGGTCATTCAGCTAATCGAAATTTCAGAAATAGCAATTGTGTATAAATAAAAAATAAATATTACGTATGATTTGAATCATTTATTTGAATAAGCCATTAAATATTACTTTTATATTATTTTGCCATTTTAAATTATGATTAAGTAACTAGTCTTGTAGCTATTTTTCTATTTTAGTTACATATAATTGGTATAAACTCTATCTTTAAAATTATTAGTAACTAGCGCTCCACCTCGGCTTCGCCCATTGTACTTACATATACAGCCTATGAGGATTACGTTTATATACAAGGGCGAAAGAAATTGTTAAAATTAGTCCAGCATTTCCTAATATCAGCGCGAACAAACAAACAAAATCTTCAGTTTTTATTTACAGTTACATTTATTAACTATTAAGAAAACCAATACTTTATGTATGATTATACTTGTCTATTTACATTATTATTAATTTATAATTATTTGATACAGTTTCTATTTGTCCTATTCGCATTCTATTTCTCCTATTATATATAAATTTATAGAAATGACACCTAAAAAATTTACGCTATCTTTCATTATCATCTATATCCACATTTTTACATACACATCTACCATTTCACTAAAGAAATGTCATAAAAAAACATTGAATACGAAAAATAGTAATTAAATCGTTAGTTCCCGTTACTCACCGCCAGAGCTCGCTTATTTCAGTCCTGATGCACACGCGTCAAACACAACAGTTGGGAACGCACTGGCCGCTGAACGGTATAGTGTACCACTTCTGGTGACCACTGTGAATACTGGTATGTGTTGGTACTGTGGTTACACCGCTTTAACTATCGACCTAGGTTCGATGTACGTACATTTGAATTTGAGATAGTTTTTTTATCGATTTTAGAAATTTTATTCCAATTAATGATTTTAAAAACACAGTTTCAACCGACTTTCAGATCTTTGCCTATAATCTCTATATAGCCCCATACCTGGAGGAACCCACAAATTGCAATACTCATTCGTTTGAAATATTTCGTCTTGTGTACAATTAGAAGATAAAAGATGATAAATTTAAAATTAAAGAATTTTAACTGATTTGAAAAGTATTTTATGTAACATCTTTCCGTGATGCTGAATGAAAAATGAATCGATCAGACAAGTAATATATCACGTTAATTGAAAAATTAATAGATCTCATTAAATATCCTTTAAAAAGTATTTAATATAATATTTATGTAAAACTCGAGTAAATCAAACAAGACAATAAAATTTCAAAAAATTCCAAAACAGTACCATCTAGTTTAAAATCTTGGAACTAAAGTAACACTACTTTACCTTTCTGCAAAAGCTATTGCTATGAGCAACGAATAGATGTCGCTAAAAATAATCCTCACCATAACTGTTTCCTTAGTACCGAACTTATAACAGATGGCGCTGTAATTAAGTATTTAAAATATTATTGACTGAGCTGTTTCATGGTTAAAAATGTCAAGTTATTTTATATACCTACTAATTTATTGAACCATTAAATATACTGATATTCATTTCATCGCAAAATATTATTCGAAATGTGAGTATTTTCATAATTGTAGTTGAAAATAAAGCATAAAGCTAAGTACCAACGCACGTAAGAAAGCGAGCTTAATCGCATTAAATCGCTCGTCATACTAAATCATAGTAATGTTATCGTTATTTCATAATTCTACACCGGTGAAAGTAAACACTATGTACCTAAAGGTACAATTCTTTTGACTTTTTTCCTTCATTTCCATCGGTTTTATCATGGATCTTTTATAAAAAACTTTATTAAATTTTAGTTGCAGAATATCAAACCTTCCAGGAATAAATTATTATAATATACAATGTATTAAGGGATTATAATATTTAATTTTTATAAATGCTTAAATAGTCAAAAATTAAACGACATTTAATTTTGACTATAACTTTTTAAGTTAACTTTTTAATGTGGGAATTTGACGACAGTTGAATGACGGAACTATTCAGTTTTATACATTATTGTTGCTATTATTATTATTTTTATGAAATAAAAATGATTTATGGTAATGAATTATTTAGAGAATCACATGTTATTGGTATGCTAAATATATTTATATAAGTTTCAAAAATACCTTTAACATTAATATGTTGAAAAAACCGCGTGCCCTTCCTTCTGCTAATGTAGTAATTACCATTAGAATAACTTAGAATTTTTATATATTTATGCATATCTATAATAATATCATAAAGCTTTGTTTGTTTGGTCGTACTGATCTCAGGAACTACTGGTCCGATATGAAATTATTTCAAAGTTAGAAAGCCCATTCACTGAGGAAGGCTATAGGCTATATATGTAATGCAGGCGAAGCCGGGGCGGATAGTTAGTCTAAAATAAATTCGAAGCGCGATACTTATAGTACTGATTTAACACTGTAACGAACCGTGCAACCGACGTAAACAATCACAGTCAATAAAAACTCAAAACCACAAAGAAAGTGACGAAAGCTGTAAATATCTTATCTCAAAGCTATAGTTTGATAAAATGCATGGTACTAAAACTATAGTCCAACATCGATACGAAAACTATAAGGTAATTATAGAAAAACAAAAATGTTCTGTATGAATAATTCCAATTGAAAACATGATAGTCCTACTAATTCTACTAATATTATAAATGCGAATGTTTGTAAGGATGTGTGTGTGTTTGTTGCTCTTTCACGAAAAAAGTACCGAGCCGATTGCAATGAAATTTGGTACTTAGACAGCTGGACAACTGGAATAACATATAAGCAACATTTTATCCCGATATTCCTATGGGATACGGACTTACACGGGAGAAACCTAGCCTAACCTACCGGGAGGGATATATAGTCTTAAAATATAATTTTTTAATATGCAACAAAAATTTTATACAATTGAATGTAAAATTATTATATTGAATGTAAATAATTATTTTAACAAAAAAAAATTTAAATAGTACCACACATACATCACCAAAATCCGACAGTCAAACGAGCGTTCCCAGGTTACAAACAATAAATACAGGCGAATTCAGAAGCTCCTTTGTCTGAAATCGTTTGAAAATCTATCAAACCCATGTTCGTAGTTGCGATCTCCCAATAAGACATCAAAAACTCTAACCGCTAAACGAACAACAGAAACACAAAGTAAACAGTATTCGCATTAAAAAAAACCGTGATGCTTTGAAGCAACAATGAGTGAGAAAAATTTCTAACATCCATCAGAGAGATGGCTCAAACCCAGGTGTTATTTGTATAATGAGACTTGAGCAGACTCGTTATGTGCTAAAATTACTTTATTGACTATTTTTATTTATTTATTTATTCTGCACTGCACTTATTTCACAGGAGAAAATAAACAAACAGATAAAGTTTTAATGTAAAAAGGATGCGTTTTATCTTGAGCTTTTGCTAATCTTGTTTAAATTAATTTTAAGGCATTGTAAAACGTATTTTTCCTTCGTTGTTTTAACGGACTTTTCCAAAAGAAAGGTGGTTTTCGACTGTGTTTTTACACGCTTTTTATTAGCTTCACCTGTATGTTTGTTTGTTTGTATGTTTGTTTGTTTGTATGTTTGTTTGTTTGTAACTGACTTTTTTGGGCGCGATTTTGACCCACTTTAAACGGCCAGATTTCGTTCAAACTTTGTAGATTTATTGAGGACCGATGACAATACACTAATTTGATAAAATTATTCCAGTTTTCAATTTGCAAAATATGATTTTTGTTAAAGCGTGTTTTATAGTTTTTTTAAACTATTATATTTTATTTTTTTAATTATTAGATTTTGATGAAACCAAAAAATAATTATAACTTGTGGACATAGATATTCTACATGCAACATTTAAACTAAAACGAAAGTTCTGTTGAGTGAACAGAACTTTTTTGTTTTAAAGCTTCAATACTTTCAAAAGGTTAAGGTTAGCTTAGGTTTTTCATAAGATTTCACTATTTCAAATTCTTCAAAAACTATTATATAATTAAGTAGTAAAATTTAAGACTTTCAAATTCATAAAAAGGCCCCCACAAAGGCTCTCATCTACGAAATCATAAATTGCATATTCACACCGAAGATGTCCATCACAGTTTATCTGCAAAAGAACCCGTCCCACAATACAATTTACATAATTATGAAATGATAAAGCTACTTACCATGTGACCGTCTGACCTTTACTCCGCGAACATAATAGTATCATCATGGCATCATCTCCCAATTACACGGAAAGTCTGCTCTAACCTTTGCGTATGTTATATCACAATTAAATAATAGGTGTGAATAATCTCCGATGAGTCTTTTACTTCTGTGGTCACTCTTCATAGAAATGAACGCAAAAACATTACGATTTATATCTCTCCGTAGTAAATCGATTATAAAATCTTCGCTTGTATTAATTTCATTGTTTGTTTTATAACATTGCTAGCCACATCTCCCATGTGCGTCCAAATTTAATTGAATGATGTAACAATCTTCGTTTTATTCTTCATTGTTTTTAAAATCTCCCATTGCGCTTTTATTTTCCATTGTAATTTAATTAAGCTTCTTATAATATTTATTGTTTGCATAAGATCATATCATTAGTCCTGGTTCTTTATTTTCTATTATAATATATTCTAATGTTCAGGCAAATTTTGGATTTCTAATTGAACTGTCTTCGTTGTTTCAATTTGATCTCTAATTTGTGTTCCTTATAATGCTGGTTTAATAGAGTCTCTTTTCATTCGGTGATTTCTAAACCGTTTTCTTCTTTGTTATTCTTTGTGTATTTATCTGCAATTTATATAATTATTTATTCTTGTCCAATAACTGCGAAGCTTTCTTCTCTGTCTATACTTCAGTGTTTATCTATTCAGAATGGTTATATTCGTTGTACTTATAATAATGTGTGGTAAAGTGGTAGAAACTTGTTGGTTCCCGCAATTTGTTGATTCGCGGTTTTTCTTAACGACCGCCGGTGTGAGCTGTAATCACAGAATTATATATGTTATAATCATTTCACTTTCATTTAATATAGGCTGTGTTAAATAACAGAGAATTTTGTGAGGAAAATCGTGGTGGAAACATTACCATAACTATTAATTCAGTCATTGGCTTAGGTTATTGCACCCAATGAAATGATGTCCTGAGGTAACGATGGAGTACACAGAAATACACTTAAGACTTAATGATACTTTCAATTTTGCCGGTTATTAAATCCGTTTTATGTCGTTTTAGAACATTGAGGACGCAAAACGCACGACTGATATTTGATTCGGGTCAAATATAATCACGATATAAAACATTTTGTGACGGTCCCAGTCACGAAAATGAATAGAGATATTAAGTTATGTTTTGATATTGCTCCGATTGTTTTTTGTTCATCATCATTATTGTTTATCATTTTCATGTGTACTGTACATGCTTGTGCTTAATTGTAACAATGCTGTTGTTAGGTTGGAATTGCATTAGAACTAAACTACGCTACCTAAAACCTATGTCATGAAGGACCAATTGTTTATGATTGTGATGATATGAGACAGTTTCCTTGAATTATCGTAATTCCCCAGTAATTATTATATAATTTGGGAGCATGTTTTGAGACTTTCAAATTCTTTATATTTACACAGCGATCATGCTATGTAAAGAAGTCACAATCGTGACACCTTAGCAAATGCATAAAGTCGATACACTTAATTAAAGTGTTAAAATGAGATTATTAATGATCACAAAATTAATTGGTACCTTATCTTAGTAGTGATTAAAACGTGTAATTACAAATTTCACTTGGTATTAATTAAATGAGATCGATTTCAGAGTATAATGGAAAAAGAAAGGTACGGTGTACCAATTAGTCTGTCAACGCCGCGTGACGTATGTAAATTTGTACAGTCAGCAGAGAAAATTGATTGGAGTAGTTTTAGGGCTCAGGAGTTCCGTGGTTAGGTGGGTTACGAAGACGTGTGACGTTTTAATGATCGCTTATAATCTGTATTTTTTATTGAAGGCTTCATAGCATTCATCTCAATCTATCCACGTCCACACTTGTAGCTTTTGTTACGGGTTTATTCATTAAGAAATGTGGTTATAGATGAGTAAAATGGTGATGTTGTATGATAAATGTATGGTTATTGCATGCTTTTGATTCCGGTGGATTTTAGTTTTGGTCACATGGATATGTGACCAAAAAGACGCTGGTTTCATGACTATCAATAGGAAAAAGTCGTGAGAAATAGTTACAAGCTTAGACTAGTGTTACTGTAATATAGGATACTAGCTGTGCCCCGCGGTTTGAATCACCTGGTACCTGATATTAATATAGACTTAAGCCAGACAAATGAAATAATTTTTGAAATTGGACAGGCATTATTTTAAATCTAAATTGATGAAAGTTTCATGCAAGTCATAGGTGATCATTTATTTTTCAGTGCAATAACCCGCCAGAGATTATGTACCTATAAATGCCGCTATGGAAATTAGCCGCGGGTTAGGTTTCACTTATACCGGCTATACCTAACTATTTCGTTCCTAAGAAATCACTCCTTGGATGGCTTGAAATAAAATAGACAGACATCACAAACTCACCTAGGTTCATTCATAACTAAGTATGAAGTACTCATCTTAAGAATAATACCTTAATTGTAGGTTATTGTTACTCTATTAATTAAAAGATTGTTATAATTCAATACAAGGTGTTACAATATAAATAATACGGTAAGTTTTTCACATGTTTCGCCACGAAATACATAGCATGCAAATATAATATCAAACATCTAATAAAAAGTACATTTTCATAACAGTTTTTTTATAACTTTGAAAGTAAGAATAAACCTAATCTATAGTTTATATTATAAGGGGTAAAGTCTGTAAACTTGTGAGTAAGTGACGTTGTCGGAAGTAATACCTAGATCCGCTAGATTTCAAAAATTCATTTACCAATAGATAGTCGCGACATCTGTGTGTTATAGGCTATATTTTATTTTGTTTTTATCCCAGGCAAATTCAAGCATAGCAGGGACGAGCGGTTAGTATCGCCACAGATAATACAATACCATAATCGTATTACTATATAGCTAAAATTTATTTCCTTATTACATCGGTATTCCAATAGGACAAAACATTTCACGACTCCGTGATTAAACGCATATTAACAAATGTCTAATAATGATATTAGTGAATTATTAAGTATATTTTCCATCTATAAATATGCAATAGTCCATTGTTATCCCGTGAAAGTCTATGTTTCTAGGCCAGGTGATGCAGCGCATACGAAATACTTATATATAGCGGTGATATATGGCTTCTGTGAAGAAGAAATCGAAAACAAATCACATTTGACATTTCTAATATAAATCATATGGGAATTGATGGACTAGTTTGTTATAAATCGCTCCAGTTGATCCGGAGATTAGTACGTACAAACAAACTTCTTCCGTATTATATTAAATACTAGATGCTCGTCCCGGCTTCGCCCGGATATCAAGATTCCTGTTTTATCCCAAGAGAGCATTTAATTGAGATAAACAGTATCCTATCACCCAAGTCAGCTCATACCCTGTATGTATATTAAATTTTATCAAAATCCGTTCAGTAGTTGTAGTGTGATTGACGGACAAACATCCAAACAAACAAACTTTCACATCCAACTATCCTACTAATATTATAAATGCGAAAGTTTGTAGGATTTGTGTGTGTTTGTTTCATTTTCACGCAAAAACTACTTAACCGATTGCAATGAAATTTGGTACGTAGACAGCTAGACAACTGGAATGACATATGGGCCACTTTTTATCCCGATATTCCTACAGGATATGGGCTTACGCGGGTGAAACCGCGGGGCGAAGCTAGTTTATAATACTAGTGTGATATGAATACTACTAATGATATTTCAAAAATGCTAAGCTATACAATTTGCATTAGGATCATTTGGAAAGCTATTTAAAAATGCTTATTTCCGCTTCAGGGGACTGTGTGATTGTAGAAAAATATTAAGAATGGTCTAAATGTATCATGAAATTAGGGGATACATAGCTTTTTAATTGTGAAGAATTTTCGAAACAAGTCCAGTTGGTTTTACGTGAAAACCTTACAAACTTACAAATATTATTGTAGATAATGCTTGGTTAATTCATCTCGCAAGGTAAATCATATTATAATTTATTAGTAGACATGAAAATTATTTTCCAATACATCTTAACAGTATAACAAAATCATATGCGCAGAAACTTAGTTAATAATTCACGAACACCCTGGCCCAACAATCAGTAAACAGGACTTAACTCTTACTTTTACCTCAATCACTGCGCACGCGCATAATGTCCGTTTCTACGTATTCGGTAGTGAAAACAAAAACGGGTTATAAACGCTATGAACCTACTTTTCTTTAACTCACAGAAATGTATAAAAAATACTATAATTAATGAACACCGGAAAATATCGTTTTGTGTCAATTTAACTAATGTGTATTCTTAAAAGATCTTTAAAAAGTCTATAATGAATGCTTGAATTTCCGCCTAGACATCACTTTGGGAAATTAGTTACCATGTTTAAAGCCAGATGGAAAAATTTAAAACTTGTGTATATTTTACTTTATGGATGATCATTATTAACTTATTAGTAAAGACAAGAAGTATCACGATTTTCCTTAAGATTTAATTTATTTAAGTTCGTATGTATTTATTTTAAGTTTGTATTAAAGAAGACCCCCCGTGACCACGCTCGCTGTAAAGTGCTCGAAACGTCGGGTTAATAATATAATGAATAAATCGCGTTTAAAATCCGTTAAAAAGTTTTTAATTTTTAAAGAAGATGTTTGAAAACTTATGTCTATATCTATGTTTGTTATGCAATCGCAAGTCTGTCTGACTATAGACGGATGAACCTGGACTTAAAACCGAATAATTATAAATAGGGATGCTTATAAGTTCGTATAAGCTTCAAATTATTTCATGAATATAAAGGTTTATTATAACTCGACTGACAAAATGTGGGTAAAGTGTTACGAGAGTATGTATGTACGTACATAGATTATATTTTATATACAGTATGTCCGTTTCTTTGGCACGCCAAACAGTCCTAACTGCTGGACAGATTTTGACATATGAAGTGGCATAATCATCAGATTCGTGGTAGTGACAGACCATGCAAGAAAAAAACAAATGAAAATACTACGTAAAAAGAAGGTTTATCGTGTTTGTGTATCCTTAATATGGATATGAAATGTTAGATCGTCAAATAGTATAGCGATAAAACTTAAATGTGAGCAGTGGGGATTTTTATTTTCGTAATAATGCTTGTTACGAATATAAAGGTATTTTTAAATCTAATATATAAAACAGTCACAGTTTTCGTTGCCATACTCCTCTGAAAAGGCTTGACCAATTTTGATGAAATTTTTTATGCTTATCCGGTATCTATGAGAATCGGCCAATATCTATTTTTCATACCCCTAAATGATAAGAGTAAGGCAGAACAGCGTTTGCCGGGTGCAGCTAGTTTACTTATAAAATTCAGGCGACACTAGAGTAAACGTTGGATGTTTACATTAAATATTTTTTATAAGTTTATCTAAAAGCTTTTCGCATACATATAACTATAAATATTTATTTTGCAAACTTATTTTTCATAACTGTCACTTTAGAAACTATTTAAAGCCTGACGTCGTTATTTGCATGACAGTTTTGTCATAGGAGTTTTATATTTATTTAATAACAAGTAAGCTCGTGCGGCTTCGGTCGCGTTCTATGAATATATTAAATATTTAAAACGCCATCACAAAAAGTGTTGAAAAAGAGATGTTTTAATAAACGTTATGTTTTGACAGTTGTATTTATTATGATCAATACATCACACGTGCTATGATAAACTTGAGGTGAAGTTATTATATATCAGTATTGCTATTATTTAATTACTATTTATTTACGTTCAACCATATTATAGCGTTATTTAATATTTTCCAGTTATACAATACAGGAGATTTTCAAACATTTACATTTTATATCACATATCACATTTTAACATTGTTACATTAATAATTGAAAGCTTCATTCATATTCATGAAAATGCAGTTTAAAGTGAACAAAAACGAATTTGTTGACTCTATCAAATATATAGGATAAAGATTATTATGACACAATGTAAAGATTACTTCTAGATGTTTATTTATTAGACGATAGACGGCGCATATATACGAGGAAAAATTCCAAATAATCACCCGCGACCCTGGTCTGCCAACCCGCACCGCTTGGCCAGCGTGGTATAATCCACCACCATGGCCATAGACCCTCATAGGAGACCTGTGTCCCAACAGTGGGAACATATGATGATGATGATGACAAGCGACCCTATACTACAAGCGGTTCGAGGTAATACAGTGTTTATAGACCACTGTATGCTCTTACTGCCCTTTTTCTGGGGGCCTTGGGTATACAATGCATACTCGACTAAATAAACGTATCTTCAAATTTATAGAACGGCCAGGCTTCCTTTACAATATTTCCTTGAGTAATACAAACTGCAAATAAATGGCAATGTGAAGATAAATCGAATTTTCAAGACCCGTTTAATTTTCATCGTATTATCTTCTCATATCATATAGGTAGGTATGTAAACCAGGCCGACTTCGTATGCCATGCGCATGCGACACTAAATGACAGTCATTATTGTGATTAAATCGCTTAGTTTAGCTTTAATTTAAATTATTTTTCCCATATATAATTAATTTGTTTCGAATTTACGGCACTCATTGTTAATATCGATTTAACGGTTTTAAACGCCATTTCATTATGTTATGGAATAATTATGACAGACGGTTGAGGTTTTTGAACTTGGTCAAAAAAAGCATATTTTAGTTTTATGTAATACATTTAAAACATATATTTTAATACTTATTGTAATTAAAATAAACTTTAATCGATTAAAAAAATAAAGATATTAACATTTATATACTATTGTTATTATATACCTACTTCACTAGCTCATAATTCCGATTTAAATATTAAATTATTTATTTATTAATATTTCAGTTATGCCTTAAAAATAATTTTGCTGTTGTAATAAACAACAATTAATTTAGACAAATAATTTAAATATTGCCTGAATACTTGCGAATGATTTATAAAATTGTAGTAATAAATTCAGGGTCTCTTACAATATTACCTAAACAAATTAAGTTTTTAATTTATTACGAGATTAAAATATTTCACCCTAAAATCGCTCATTTAAAATAACAAACATACTCACACAAAATAATTAAATACAAGCAAAACTATTCACATCACTATCACACTGTTTTCAATGCAAATGATATAAACAAAAATTATTTTAAAATAAACTCGTGACGTCTGAACTCCACTGATCACAATGACACAATGATCGTAATTCGAATAGGAACCAACAAGACGAACAAGTGCATTGTCAGCGTGTAGGTTAATTTAAACCTTAATCCTTTGCAATAGGGTGTAAATAACGTTGTCAGGATGTTAGACTTTAGTATGTATAGCTTTAGGGTTCTGTAGAATATGCTTTGGGTTTTATTAACAAGATTTTCTCACGGATTCGCTCGTATTTTTCATTATCGTGATCTTGATTGTTACCATTTTATTGTATTTTTGTATATTAAATATGTGCCATAATTAAATATATCTATTTTTATGTTAGTCGTTGTATAATATTAGACATAAACTCTAAAAGAAAATAATGAAGGAAGGAAAGATTTTTGTTTGCTTGTTACGATGTAGCTTTAACACACTAGACCGATTTCGAAAATAATTTAATTATAAGAAAGGCACGTCTAGGTGGTACTACAAAGGGTGTAGTTATTTTCCAATTTTCCGAGAGTCATGCCGGGGCGAGCGCATACGCACAAATGTAGTCTATACCACAGATACAATTAGATATAATATGAAACTATACCACCCTATACTAAAACCTTATCAGGTAGGTTTCGTTGCCATACTTCTCCGAAACGGCTTAACCGATTTTGATGAAATTTTTTGTGTTTATCCGGTATCTATGAGAATCGGCCAACATCTATTTTTCATACCCCTAAATGATAAGAGTAAGGCAGAACAGCGTTTGCCGGGTGCAGCTAGTAGTTCATATATAATAAACTAGCGATCCGCCCCGGCTTCGCCCGTGGTACATATATAGCCTATAGCCTTCCTCAATAAAGAGTATCTCACACTGAAAGAATTTTTCAAATCGGACCAGCAGTTCCTGAGATTAGTGCGTTCAAACAAACAAACAATAACAAATACTTCAGCTTTATAATATTAGTATAGATTAAAATGTAAAATATACAGACAGACAAAGTTCTTTCCACATTAATTTAGAATGGAACCTTAGATTCTACGGAAGATATAGCCGTTTATCATTAATGTTTTATGTTTAGTATTTATTACCTTCAGGCCAGAATCTAAGTTCTAGAAGGTTAGGTAGTTACGATATAATCTAGTGATTTACTTCAACCCACCACGATATCTACTAGATATTTATAAGCTATCGAATATTTTCATTTATGTAATAATTAAATTTCATTTATATATTTTATGTTCGTTGACTGCGTTCTTAAATGAAGTTAGTAAAAAATTGCATTTCAACTTTTAATTTTACAAATAAATTTTTCTACCTGCCGGCGTATTAGCGGCGTATACCAAGTAAGTCTCGTTCGTCCCGGCTCCGCCCGGATAGCAAGTTTTATCCCAAGGGAGCATTTAATCTAGATACAGAGTATCCAATCACCAAGTCAGCTCATATAAAGTATCCTATCACCAAGACAGCCCAGTCTGTATACCAAATTCTATCAAAATCCGTTCAGTAGTAGTGTGATTTACGGACAAAAATCCAAACAAACAAACTTTCACATTTATAATATTGATAAAGTATGATTATTATTTTAATATTAAACAAATAACATTCTTGATTTTATTAAATCATGCAACCAAACAGTGAAATGAAAACCCAAGCGGTTAATAGAAAATTTAGAAATCTCTTAAACTTTTCCCACTCATTTCGGAGTCATATCACGAAGCTATAATACGTTTTCATTTATTTTCAATATCAGTATCCAATAATGATAGTCAATTAAATTATTCAGAATGAAACATGTCTAAAATATTGTAATTTTATTGCCAATTTTAGTGCATATAAAGCAATACATTAGGCTTTTGTGACTACATACTTTCGTTTTTTGTTCGGAGAGTAGGGCAGCCGAAAGCCCCTATTTTTGAACCATCCCATTTCATTCCGTAATTCCTTCAATTCTTTCCTTTTCCCTTACCCCAAATTAATTGCTGAGTCTCCTTCTGCAAATGTGCGAACCACTAGCTCGGTTGACAGCTCTAACATAAAAAATATAATCATTTAATTTTATTTAAAACCCGAATAATACATTGTAATTATAAAATAAATGAATAGATTCAGTTAATATCACTTATTATATGAATTAGCGGATAATGCGTGACTGTAATAAATATAAATATTCCACTTTTACTTTTGCTTTTCCTATTTCTTATCTAACACAGTATAAATTTTGTTATAAATCTATCAAAAATGAAGGGTATGTCACGGAACTGTTTTTGTCATGCTTCGTAATATGAATGTAACGTCATTTATATAAAATATCGTTGAGTATAACTAATTCCACAATAATCTAAAGATATGACACACTTATGGATTGAGATGTTATATTAATTACCACCTGCGCCCCGCGTTTCACCCGCGTATCCCGTAGGAATATCGGGATAAAAAGTTGCCTTTATGTTATTCCAGTTGTCCAGCTATCTACGTATCAAATTTCATTGCAATTGGTTTAGTAGCTTTTGCGTGAAAGAACAACAAACACACACACATCCTTACAAACTTTCGCATTTGTAATATTACTAGGATTAGTAGGACTAGCTGTTCGACTGATCCTCGCCCTTGGTACATATAAAGCCTCACAGTGAAATTGCAGCTTAAAACGGTAACAGAATTTTTGAAATCAGACCAGAAAATTATGTCTTAAAACATTACTAACAAACTCAAATACAAATCTTACTCCATATGATATTAGTAAAGATAGCTAGCTATCTATTATTACACGAATATTAAATAATTTACTGCAATTTTTCGAAATACTAAATAATGTATAAATAGTCACATAATTATAGTTAAAAAACATGCATAAATGAGAAAATTATATAAAGTATCTCACTTGCTCTTAAAGCGAGTATAGCTACGTAAGGAAATTATTTAATCCTGACGATCCTAAACAGGACGATAAGGTAATCCCATGAAATTAATGTTTAAGAAACGAGTTCAAATGTTATAAACAAACATGCTACACTATTATGCTATCTGTGATTCAGGTTATAAAAGCGTTTTAAAAATACTTACCGACTTGATGATATACATTTTGATATAATCTCTATCTATCTGTTACATAAAACAACCATTATATGTTGATATTGTAACAACAATTAGGAATTAAAAGCTTATTCGTAAATGTAGGTAGGGCACTTTCTCGCAAATACCCGCCAAATTCACGTCATACGGTCACGTTCGTTCTGACATTTCGACCTAACAACTAACAAGGATCATATCGCTTTAATGAAAGTAAGATAATATACTGCTTTCGCTTTTTCCTTTTTGAAAAAGAAGCTGTGATTAAAGACTTTTAAGTGGTTTTGGCTGTTGTAAATGTAAATTGAACCAAACATGTAGCTAATCAATGAAACACAATAAAAACAAAGTGGATATGATTTCCTAGTCAACTTAAATTTAAAAGTTAAAACTCTCTTAAATCACACCACAATTTACTCTAAAAGAACTGAAGACTTATCATATAACTACTATGGTCAAGTGTCAAGTCAAGTGGATATTAATTTTTTTTTATAAAGTTGGCAGTAGATACTACAATTTTAAAATCTGTAATAAAAACCAAATAAACCTACAGAACAGGTTGAGTTTGCCGTTTTGCGATGTAACGCATTCATTATAACTACAGTCTAATAATAATTATTATCTCTTCATGCTATGATATAACCGTGACTCAATTAGGTTATAAATTAATAAAATACTCACCTACTTAATACTAGCTGCACCTGGCAAACGCTGTTCTGCCTTACTCTGATCATTTAGAAGTATGAAAAATAGATGTTAGCCGATTCTCAAACATACCCGATATACACACACAATTTCATAAGAATCGGTCAAGCTGTTTCAAATTAACAAAAAAAAACACTAAACAAAACATGTATAAATCGTTGTTTTAATTTTATTGACATCTAGTATAAGTGTAGAAGTGTGTCGTAGTATACGTTAAACCTTTTTGTGACATATTTGCGAGACATTAGTCACAATAGTTTTACATACTGCCGCTAGATGGCAGATTTATAAATGACTGCTTGGGGCGGTTAATTTCATTCAAATATTAATTCTATAATCAATAATATTTGTATTCTATTTAAAATTTAGGTGCAATGTTAACCTTTTTTTTCATTTTAAGCATTGGATCAATTTTAATAATTAAAAATATTATATTATGTCTGTATCTATAAATAAATAAATAGTGCTGAATAACTATATATAAGTACCTCACAGCTAAATATCAGTAACAAGGATTTATAATATAAGCATTTACAATATAAATTGGAGTCTAGAAAATTGTATACATCGTCCGCTAAAATACATCAATCGGTTCAAAAGAGAAGAACGAGGCACCAGCGATTACAGAATGTCTGACAATGTATTTGTGTGTCGCTGGAATGACATAGTGGCAACCAATTTTGAAAACTGGGCCTTCACATTTGCTACACGATGGTCTAATGAAAAAAAAAGCGAACGTCTTGATCCAGCAGCCCTCGGTGATTGCCAGCTACAATAAACACATGGTTGGGGTAGATAAATGTGACCAAGCTGTCGAGAATCTTCACACAGGAATGAAAATAAGGGAATGGTGGTGGACGATTTTTGCCTTTTTAAATGGTCGTCGGTGGTCAACAGCTGGCTACTTGCAAGGAAAAGTGGTTACAATAATGATACGGCTCATTGTTTGCATTTAGAAAATATGTGGTTCGAAACTTGCTTGTCTCACGTGGTGCTCCACCGCATCAAGGTTAGAAACGAGCTAGACCCTTGACTTACGCTCGCTATGATGGCAAAGACCATTAGATTGTACCTATAAGTACAGAACGCCGCTGTGCCAATCAATGCCGAGGGAAATCAAAACTCAAATGCTCGAAATGTGATGTGGGCCTTCATCCTAAATGTTTTATGGACTACCATGTAATAGGCCATTCATCGTTATATTCGCATAGAATTCGTTTGTTTACGTTTCTAATAAATAATTCAAAATATTTAATTGTTTTATTCACCTAATTTTATACTATACCCAAGAAGTCAAGATTACGTAGTGCATAACGTGCGATATAACTATGTTATGTTGAAATTTTATTCATTAGGATTTTCATGTGACCCCCAAAAAACCCTTATATTCAATTAAAATCAAATAAACGAAATCTATATAAACTTTATGCTGTAATGGGTTCAATTGGTTTAAAGTGCTTGTGTCCTGATTCCTAACTTTTCCAGCTATATTTATTCCATCGTCCTGCGATACCTGATTTTCTATCTATAGCTATCGATATTATTATATTTATCAATGCTTACTTTCCTCGTTTTTCCTTCCAATTTATCATATAACAGAATCCGTGCTCAATCAGTGCGTAACATCAGGAACTTTGAACATAATGTATCATTGTTTGTTACACACGATAGAAAATAAAACTTTCGAGACCCTTCGAGAACCTTCCAATCTTGATCAAGGACTTATCGGTTATTTAATAGAAAAGGAAGTTTATTGCTATTTTATAGAGATCGTGGTAGTTCGATGAAACAAAAGAAACTACCGTAACTTGAAGTAGTATTACTATAACTTGAAACCTAGTATTTCATTATCTGTCATATACTATGTGTGACGTTACTTTGATAAGTACTAAGTACGTAGTTATGTGATTTTTAAGTTTTAGTGATTTATGAATAAATTTTTGTACACAAACAATATACACCATTCTATATCTTACTAATATTAGAAATGCGTAAGTTTGTAAGGATGTGTGTGTGTTTGCTGCTCTAAAACTGCTTAGCCGATTGCAATGAAATTTGGTACGTAGACCGCTTGATAACTGGAATAACATTTAGGCAACTTTTTATCCCAATATCCCTACGGGATACGGACACGCGCGGGTGAAACCGCGGGGCGCAGCTAGTTCATTTATATGAAGATGAAGAGCTTTTTTGTTTGTATAAACTTTTTGAAACAAATAAAGAAATTTTATTTTTATTTTATTTATTTTATGAACGCTGCTCTCAACAACTACAGAGTCGATATTGATGAAATTTGCTACAGAGATAGTTTGAGACCAGAGACAGAACAGAACAGTTTTTATCCTGGATGTCCCACGGGAACAGTACCTATGCGGGGACAACTACGGGACTGTATATCTTTCGCTTTGACAATCTTTCAGATTGCATTATGTCGAATAGGAATTATACCCTGAGGTATTTTACTGGTGAATTTTGCAAATATAAAAAGCACGACGTGAAAATCATTTCATTGCAAAAGTTTGCAAGTATGGATGGATGACTGGATATGTGGATGTTTGTAATTGATACTCTTGACTTATGATACTCTTTCACGCGAAAACAGCCTATTGTATCTGTATGAAATTTGATACCGACATAGAATTTAGTCTGGATTAGTACACATGCTACTTTTCACCCGGGCACCACGAGTGACGTCGCGGGTTACAGCTAGTATTATTATATATATCAATCAAAGCATATGTTATGCGGCGACTCAATAAATGAAATCGACTCTGCATGTCAACACACAAAAGTCCTACCAAAGAGCCAATTAATATTCAAAATGGACACTCGAATTTCCCGCGTTTCATCGTATTAACAGGAATGAATTATGAGATTGGTTTTTTGACACGCTCTTAATAGTGATTTCATATTTTTAGTTGCTTTATTCAGGGTAGCTGGTGAAATGCTGTTCAAACTTCATAAAAGATATGAATATGATGCTTGGAGATTAAAAGCCTATGATAAAAAAAAAACATTACATTTTAATAGCGAGATGGATGGTGCCTCTGTAACAGATAACATAAACCAATACAAGATAAAATTTTGTCTGTGTTAGTATTATACTCTGTGACGGTGCGCCTTGGCGCGATTCTTTCAATGTGATCGGTCATACGTGCCTGGTAGTGGGATAGCATATTTACACATTAATTCGTTTTTTATACCGAAATTAGGACAAAACAACCAACTTTTGTTGCACAATAAAACAAGAATTGAGTATCCAATAACCACTTTCAAAGGACATTTTACCGGTCGGTTGTATAGAAAGAGTTATTAAATAAAGAATTTACCTTTACGTTTTCGATAACGTTGCGTCCTATTAAATGTTTTTGAAGTGAAACTTCTTTAGAATCGTTGTGATTTCAAACCTGATGCAACGGAAAAACGACAGGTAAGAGACACAAATACAAAAATGTGTAGAATGAAGCTGGCAAAGAATGAGACAGAAATATACATACTATTTTATATATATTCATCTCATTCTTTTGTCGATTGAAGTTTCACTTCTATCGTGTGTGAATCGCACACACACCTTTTTTTGTTTACTGCAGCGTTGAAAATCAAAAAGTAAGATAATAACGTGTAATGTGCAAAGCATTTATTAATGAGTTACATAGGATTGAACAGTCAACACAGGAAAAGTCTCTGTCCCTATGTATACTTGAATCTGAAAAACTACGTTACACATTCAAGAGGAAGGTTCATATTTATAATAACACCTGTTAATCTACTCCGAATTAACGCGTGCAAAGCCGCGGGCAAAAGCTAGTTCATTTATAAACTGAAGTTCAAAACAGTGTAAGAATTGAACACTTGCTTTTAACATACATAAAGTATAATTAGTATAATATTAATATTTTTTATATACATTCTGAGGAGATTTTGAACGCCTCACAAACAATATCAAAGGTTGTCTTTTTGCTCAAAAAAAGCTTAGAATAATTAATTTTACACGGATCCCTTAATACCTAAATATATATCAAAGGCATTATCACATTGACATATTTCGTATTGTACCCATTAGGGGAGACTCGAAAGGGCCGGTCTATTGTTTTCATAATATATTGTGTCATTGTTAGGTACACTCGTGTTTTGTTATTATGTTTGTGTTAAAAATAATTATTACTTCCTTTTATTCTATTGTCTTTCATACCCTTTTTACGAAGCAACTTATTTCATATTTTTAGGAATAGGATATTATTTAGGAAGTGTTTGTATTCACTATAAATGTAGATGTATACAATAAGCTAACTGTCCATTCCTTTTTTCCCGAGTTGATAGCCTGTAGCACTCGAATCTTTGAAATAGATGCAGTTCCCGAGTTAAGGAAGTTTTGACAAACTCTTAAGTTTTATGTCATATAGTATGTAAAATATGTATTTTTCTGTAAGTAAATACGCCTATAGCACATCGGCAACACAATGAACAAAATTGATATTGTATCTATATTAGAAACTATACATTTTAGTAATACATTTTCTGTGTGTAAAATTCAATTAAAAATATTATGGTAATACAATTATTACTCACAATTAGCACGCAAAAAGGCCTTTCATTGGTACAATTAAGTCGTTCTTGATTTATAAATTGTGTAAATAAACTGTCTTTGTTACTCCATCGACCCGCTGTAAAGTTAAAACGACTCAAAATCGTAACGTAAACATCAATTACAATGCTAGAATTCGTTCTCACTCGGATAAACTTTGATAATAATGTATAGAAAGCAAGAGAAAACTTTATTTATAGCTCAAAGGATTTGTAAGTGTCCCCGAAAAGGGTTGACGTAGAAATATTGACCTGCGACTTGATAAATCGTGACAAATTATCCCATCTGATAAGTATTTTATAGGCTTCGAGACAATCATGAAGGGCTGGCTTTTGTATGCTTTAAAATTTATTAAAAAAGGCGATCTATGTATATATTGGATTCGGTTTGGATTATGATTGGTATCAGGTTATCTATAAATAAAATGTTTCAAAATGTTTTTTTTTTTCGTATACATGTAGTATAACTGTTTCAAATTAATTTTGTTGATTAGTTTAGAGTAGTAGTAGATTCAAATAGATTTATAGAAACAACTTATATTAAAGAGATTTAGCAATTGGACAGAAATAAACATAAAATTAAAAAAAAATACTAGATTTTCGAAGTATTAATTGCCTCATTTACATTAAAATTTTGATAATAATATGCAGTGTAATATTACGTTTTATTATATGTACTTAATTTCGTTTCGATTGTTCCTAGATGAGCAGAGGACCGGGGAGCCAAAGGCCCATATCCTTTTCTTTACCCTTCCCAGTCCTTTCCTTATTTCCTCTCGTCAATCCTTTCTTCACCTTTCCCATTTGAAGTCGGCTATCCATTTGTAGAGGCGTAAGGTCTGCAATCGACTTTACGGCTCTCCAAATGTTCATGGGTGGTGGTAGCGCTTACTATCAGGTGACCCACCAGCTCCATTGCTGATGGCGATATAAAAAATCTTCTATCAGAAACAATGCATGGATTTCATACTTTATTATTACACATATTATGTTCGTATACGTATCCTATAGAATGAATGTATCATCACAAAATATGAGTGTTATCGATCATGACTCTAGCAACAAGTGCTGGGTTTTTTACTGACTCGTAAACAGCTGGTGCTGACATACTGCGTATATAACCATTATGAAACACCCTGTTTATCACCTTCAAAAGAAATATATGAATAAATAGCTTTTGCCCGCGGCTTCGCACGTTGAATTCAGAGTAGTTTAATAGATGTTATTATATCTATAAACCTACCTCTTGAATCGCTTTATCTATAAAAATAACTCAACAAACACCGTTACATAGTTTGAAAGATTTAAGCATACATAGGGACAGACGGAGAAAGCGACTTTGTTTTATACTACATAGTGATGTTACACGAAATTAAATCACAGTTTTAAGCTTCTTTCTTGATAGAACAAAATTTATTGGCGTTTTTCAATTTGTAATTCCTTTTGACATTAATTTATACTTTTAAATTAAACATAGATATATACGCATACACGCGTAATTATCATAATTCTCTCAATAACTAAATTGTCTTAAAACCGTCTCACACAGCTATATATAGCTAACAATTCTCCTTTGAAATTAATGGCATACTTCAAAACAAACTCCATCTTACACAAGGGCTTCTTGAAATTAACGTAATCCCACCAAATCCTGTTGTAATGTGTTTCATTATGTCGACTGGGCTTATACAGAGCACTTGTTCAGTGGGTATTATGATCCTGTAAAATATAGCGGGTTGTAACTGAAATGTTTAAATGACCTTTGGGGTAGGTAATGATTTATAGAGAGCGGTGGGACAGTGGTCAGTGCTGTTGTATTGGTGTGGGTGTGATATGCATACACAAAAGATGTGTCAATGTAGATGTGTTATTTATTAAATCCTTAATTGCGGACACAGAAGATAAAGAAACAAAAAGAGAGTAAAATAAAAGAGATACATGTAAAAAAATTCAATATTGTCTCACACAATATTAAAGCTAAAGTGCTTGTTTGATTATACGTGTAAATCACAGGAACTTATGCGGTAATTGAAGAGATATTTTGGTGACGCGATTTATTACTGTTAGTATTTTATATTATGCATTTTAAAAATTGTACGAGAAAAACTGTACCCACTTATTTAAAAGCAAAAACATGTTATATGGATCAGTTACGTGTTAGTAGTTATCTTACACATCGGTATATCGGTAGAACTTATATTATATACCTTATATGAAGTCCTTCCTGTAAAAAGTAGTAAGTAAATGTCAGAGTAACCAATGTAATAAAACACGAAAAAGAATGTGCCCCTTGATGTGAAGAGATTCGCACCGCCCATGCCTATTCACCTAAAAATAAATTAAAGGTACTGTAAATGATACTTAAATCAATCTCTTTGCAGTGGGGACTTACAGTACTTAATAAGTAGATTGTAGATGTAAAAATTAATTAAAATCCTACTTAATACCATAAATGCGAAAGTTTGTAAGGATATGTGTGTGTTTCTTGCTGTTTCACGCCAAAACTACTGAACCGATTGCAATGAAATTTGGCAAGTAGACAGCTGGACAGCAGACTCTAAATATAAATTTTGTGTGCATATCGGGCCGGTCTGAGAATCAGCCAACGTCTAATTTTCATACCCCTAAATGATAAGAGTAAGGCAGAACAGCGTTTGCCGAGTGAGCTAGTGTAACATAAATTCATGCGTTTTTATACCCTGTAAAATCTAATTAAAATAAAAAGGGTCAGCATTATTAATACATCGAAAATTCATAATTTCATCATGTATTTATAAACTACTCATGTCAACAACTGTTATATGACAATATCATTTACCAAATTGCATTCCCTGAAAGCCGCTGAAAACTTAACATAACTATTCATTGAAACCATCCCGGCGCAATCCATCAAATTAAATTGAACCATACATCACGTTCATAGAGCTTAATTTCAAATGCCGAAGTGTCATAAAGGGAGCTGGAGTGATTTATACATCGGATATGTCAATTTCGACTTTAACGCTCTAGACTTAAGATGTACATTTTTGGTAAAGGAAACGCATTCCCGGGCGAATGAGACTGTACTCGCTCTCGAATAATCGATATCTGACGTCTGGCCTCCCCCAGGTGCCCGCATCCTAGCAGGACTTCTATGGCATAACGACTTTGCGATTTTTATAAAATTATTTGCTATATATTTTTAATTTTTAGTTTTATAGCATTGAAATGCTTTTTAAATGAGAAATTTTGAAAGAATAGAAAAACTTTGATCCAGCCTCGTGAATAAATTTTTTCTATTCTTTCAAAATTTCTTATTTGTTATCTAGTTCACAATTATATTGGTGACTTTAGAGAAATAGTTTTGGCGTGAATTCTAAACTAAAAGTAGTAAAATAAATTTTATCCATTGATTGATTTTCAGATAGACAGATGTCATAGATGCAGTCATTTTAAATATGTGAATGGAAATAATAAAATTTAATTTGATAAATAGCTATAGTATAGTCTGTTTTATTATGAACTTATCAGAAGTCGTATTATAAATGCGTGTGTTTGTTTGTATTAACGACGTAACGTACCGATTTTATGAAAGGATTTGTGTTATATACCACAGCGAAACATTTAATTACTGTGATTTTCCGCGCAAACGTAAAAAACAAGAAAGGAGTAGAATCCTTATGAATTTATTCTGAAATATTTTGTTTTAGACCTTTAAGAATTTAGAAAAGCCTTCAGAAACATTCAATTAACGAGTCTTTTCTTCAATGCAGTCCTTTCATAATTTATTTCGGGTCAAACGTAATTTTTTTAAATAATATTCCAGAGGGTAAGAGTTAACATTTAATTAATCGTCTAGGCAATCAAATTTCAAATTAATTTTAAGTAAGTAAATTGATGTTTTTCTTTCTATTGAATTTTTATCTTTCATTTTCATACAAATGAGTTATTCGCAACTATTCAATGCTTTCAGAATCTTGTCGTCAAGTGGCTTTTCACAATATGTATTTTATAAAATGCTGCTAATATAGTTCTTACGTAAAGTCCTAAAAAGTCGCAGTCGCAATCAGGTCGCAGTATCACAACGGACCCTAACAGAAACAGGCTCTCGCATGAATGAGCTGTTACTCACTGTACCAATATATATCTA
>NC_052117.1:8026039-8036519 GCF_012273895.1 Zerene cesonia
ACAATTAATCTCGGGCGTTAATCCAAAAAGTGTTTTAACATAAAAACGGAAAGGGGAAATCACAATAACATTGTATGCTACCATTTGTTCCTTTACCCGAATTAATATCACTTCCGTCGGCAACATCTGACGCATAATCGTAGGGTAAAAACACCAATTACCGGCCGACTGGTGATTGACGCATTTAGCCCGGAGCGAAAGTGCTTTGTACTGTACGGAAAAATATATATTTTTCCCTTAACCCTTCTGGTATTGTTGGGGAGCGATTAGGATAATACGTTTCGATACACTTTGTTTCTTCTAGTTTAAATATTGGTGCTTATATTGCGGTTTGTAATTCGATTGCATTGATATTTTAACGCAGGAGTAACGTAAACATATTTTTTTCTAAAATGTGTCTCAATAAAGATGAAATAATAATTACACAGAAAGGCGATGATAAACACAGAAACGCCTGTTTCAATTCAATGTAATTATTGTTTTCAAGCCATTTTTAATAGACGTATGATATTACGTTACTAGATATCCGCCCGTGACTTTGCCCGTGTCGTTAAAGAAAATTCACATGGGAATCGGATGAAACGTAGTCATTGTCACTCTCTAGTTTTCTATCTTCAGACAATAATATTGCAAAATCACTTTGTTGCCACGTAAAAGAAAGACAAACAAACAAACACATTTCGCATTTTTAATAAGTACACCATATATCGAGGCCAATTCTCACGCATACGAATACCATCCCACTTGAAGTTACTTCATAATTCTAAACCAAATCCCTTTGAACAAAAAAACACGCTTGATCAATCAAATAAACAATCGTTTTGTAAGAAAAGGATTGCATTTCCACATCACGATGTCAAACCACTCATCCCGGGTTTTTCCCCGGTCCCCGAGGATAGTTACCTACGTTACGGTGATTCTAACTGTCAAACTTCAGATAGGACTATCTTTGGACCCCCGAGAGTAACTTGGAACTGCTCTGGTTAGTGAATTATGGTGTATGGTTGAGCCCCTTTGTTGGAGCCGTTAAGCCTGGTAATGGAAATTGTAATTCTTTGTGCAGCTTGTAGAACTTTCTAGAATTTTGTTTGTTAATATATCTCTACATAGTATAAAGCAAAGGTCTGTTCCCACGCCTGCCCCTATGTATTTATATATGTAGTAATGTGGTTAGTTTTTTGGAAGTATTTCCATTCGATATGTATATATCGGATTTCGATGGGGCTTTTTAATAGAGTGATTCAAGGAGAAGGTATGATAATGTATCATAACATTTATTAAACTACTCCGAAGTTAAAGCGTGCTAAGGCGCAGGGAAATGTTATTAGGTAATAAGATTGTATGTTTCAGAACTTTGTGTAATTTAAATTTAAATTTGGTTCGAAATAAATAAATGTAAAGATAATTAATTGTAAACCAAAAAGCTTTGGAGAAAAATCAAAATTTAATATTAGATTATAATATTTGAGTTGCCGTTGTAATGACAACTAATATCGTTGTTCAATTAAAAGAAAACTTTGATGTCTATATGATGAGATGCGAGGGCAGACATCTAATAAGTTATTAAATTCAAACTTTAACCACAACAAAACGAACTCATATCATAAAAGCGCCCATTAATAAAACAAAAAGGGATTGGAAACCTTTTAAAGTGAGGGATATACATCGAAATATAAACTTTCCATTGACTTGAGTCAAGCGCTTCACTCAAGAGACAACATTTGATACACCCACGATATTATAGATTTATCGAACTCTATTGCATTTGAATCGAACTTTATTACATGAGTTTATTTTAAACACGCTTATATTAGGTTTTCATACACTTTTCTCACATTGTCTCATTTACTGATACAGAGTTATGGAAGAAAATTATTTAATGCTCATAATGATAATATAAACTCAAGGAATTATTGTATTGTCACTGATCCTTGATAAGTGTACAAAGTTTAAATTTAATCTGTCCGTTTAAACTGAATCTTATAAATCCACTTTTCAAAAAGTCCGTATCTTAAAAAATCAGTTATATACAAACACATAAATATAGTGCAGCTAATAACATAAAATAATGAATTAGAAACTTTATGAGTAACATTCTCTCACTATAAAGAGATAGAAAATAACTTAAACATCTCAGTATCCAACGATTAGTTTATTATAAACAATATTGCTTAGTTCTGCACCATTCCCCGCACGTGGCGCGTATTTACTGTAACTAATAATTGTGTTTTAGAACCGTTTGTTCAAATATTCCGTTATTACTTTTCCGTTTACTCGCAAAAACTCATTTAGTTTTTACAATTTATACTTAGTTACTGTTAAATGATTTTGAATGTTGTTTTTCGTTTCCTGTTTAGTATATTGAATTTTTGCCGATATATATGTAACGAGTGATTAAACAATCGGGGAATGTTACTATTTTTGAACACTCTTACCGCTTACATAATCTGTCATAAAAAGGCCAATGATTTACCAACGATTGGCTATTTTAATCTATCTATCTTATTCTATCTTAATCTATTAACCTAAATAAACAAAAAAACAATAGAATTGTATAATATCACAAATTGACCATTGAGAAGACGCAAACCTACAAATTAATTCAATAAAACAGTCCAAAACCGTCAACAATCCTTGCTAATGACGTCGCAAACATTTAATTTTCCAGCTGATAAAATTTTACAGCGGCAACACAGGCCCATAATACCGCTTGGCGTGTTGCCAGTGACATGAAGACTACACCCAACTTCTTGGAAGTTTCAGAGCACCTGCGAAGTGCACAGCTCCCGAATACTAATGAAGTAGCGACTTTTGTTTGTCAGTTATCTAAACGGTATATTGTGTGATAATCTTGTTGACTTGCATGCCGGGAGAAGTTTGAACGTTTGTAAAACCATGTGTATGAATATATAAAATTATTGTTTCTTGCTAGTTCTTCGAGAAACGGCTTCGGGGAGGAGCTACCTTATCGCCTATGTAGACCTAGGTCTATCATTTTCTACAATGGAATAAGTTCTGCTTTAAAACCTCAAAGTC
The DNA here is from genome assembly GCF_012273895.1 of Zerene cesonia. Taxonomy (NCBI): domain Eukaryota; kingdom Metazoa; phylum Arthropoda; class Insecta; order Lepidoptera; family Pieridae; genus Zerene; species Zerene cesonia. The sequence continues at coordinate 8,029,076 of NC_052117.1, forward strand.
TTCTATGTATTCTCCTTAAGTCACCAACTTTTATCTCCCCGACACAAAACTCAAAAATTTATTTGTTTAACTAGACCTATTTCCGACAAGTTTGTAAATCGGTTTGTTGCAATCAAAGACCAAATTGAGATTTGATTGAATTGAAGGTAATATAACGATTTTAGCGCGTTTCAAAAACGTCTAGTTGAGTAAATAAATATCAGAGTTTGTAGGGGAGACAAAAGGTGAGTTTATGAGTGATGTGGTTACAATAAATGATACAAATAAAATTACTTGAACGTATGACCTTTATGTAAATTACTTAGAGTAAATGATTGATTATAATCTAGACTAACACATGGGTCTTTTTATTCTTGTAAAATGTTTTTACACAAAAACTTCCGGCTCGTTATGTTAAAAAACACATTCTCAAATTGTATACAAAACCGCGCCTCAACCAAACTCCTTTAATACAAAAGTGTACACAACTTTTCGGTTAGAATATGACAAATTAACCCGTTATCTAACCGCAAACAAACGCCAAACTCGCGCAAAAGCGATTTTTGACGAGTCCCCCCGAAAATGAGCAATTTTCCCCTAAATTCTAATACGAATGCAACATTCCAGACGCCAGGCGGCAAGGGGATCGAATACTGAAAACTTTTTGATTAATTATGTTTTACACAACCAAGTATTCAGGTGACTGGTATGGGAATGTAGGATTAAGGAGGAATGGACGGAATTTAGGTAGATCTTTGTAGGTTATTTTATATTATAGGTTTTATTTATAGTCGTTACTTGAGGCATTATTGAGTGAAATAATAAAATTAGGTAAGAATTATTTAAACGTGAAATCGATGTCCATAAAAAAGTTTCTTTCCTTATTATTCTACAATTTAGCGATCAACGATGGACAGATTAAATACCAATTGATAGAAGGCTATAATTAAATAAAGACAATAAATAATGGATATATTTTCAATATAAAATATAATAAATAATTTAATATAAAATACGATTTATGTATAAGTCACCTGTCTTCAGTAGAAAAAAAAACTTAATCATTCATTACATTTTTTTTTACTATAAAACTGAGTTTTGTTCAATCTTTTTCCAAGATATATTTCTTATTGTAGAAAAAGGCGAGCTATTGTGTGGTAAACACAAATGTTTTGTAAAAGCCTCTATAAAAAATTTTTCGCACGAGTCACCTATCTTTAAATTGAGGATCAGGATAATATTCAAAGGGCCTGACGGACGAACACATTAATCCTATAAAAAATACCTTTTTATTTTGATTTGATCAGGTTGGGATTTGTAAAGGGGACGAACAATTTTTGAAGAGTTTATAACCTGTCTGCCCTAAAGCGTTGCTACGTTATTATATTTGGCTATAGATTATAAGATATAACGTTTAGGTGTCTATGCATATATAAATACGCATATGTATACGCATATATATATATTATTAATATATTAAACACAACTACATGGGATGAGGTGGACTGGAATAGAGAATAGTGGATGGTTTTATGTTATAACTAGCTGTAACCCCCGTCTACACTCGCGAATTATAATCTATTATAATCATAATCTCTGTACTAAAACTCTGTAATTTTCATACAGATACGATTAAAGGCGTTTTCGCGTGAAAGAGTAAGCAACATCCATACATCCACCATCTATACTCACAAACTTATTGTGACATTAACGTTCAACATACACACATCCGAATACTTTATAAATGGTTAAATTCGTCTTAATCCATATAAAACAGAAATGGTTTTTAAATCCTACTTAATATCATAAATGCGAAAGTTTGTAAGGATGTGTGTGTGTGTTTGTTGCTATTTCACGCAAAAACTACTGAACCAATTACAATGAAATTTGGTACGCAGACGGCTGGACAACTGTAATAACACACAGGCAGCTTTTTATCCCGATATTCCTAGGGGATACGGACTTACGCAGGTGAAACCGCGTGGCACAGCTAGTATTTTATAATATGGCTTTTAAAATGGACGTGTCTATCGTTTATAACTCTATTTTAAAAGTATGACGGGTGAGTGCAGTTTATTACCAGGCATATTAGAAATACCTATTTTATTGCGAGGGATTCTCCTGTCTATAATAATGTTGTTTCAAATATTATAATAATTTTGTGAATGTACCGTATGTTCATTAAATCAAACATCTTAATATATAAAAATCCAGTGTCATGATATATTTTCTAAATGAACTCTTCACCAACTGAACCGATTTTGATGAAATTTGGCATTTTATGTGTAATTTGGTCCAACTTAAGATATAGGATAGTTTTTGTTTCGATTAATTACACCAATAATTTATAATCTTAATATTTTTTATTATTATTCAGCCTCAGAAACGCGTGGCCGGGTACGCTTGTATACGCACTAGCTTTAGATTTTTTACCAAAGTGTTCTTCGAGCAACATTAATTTACAGAGATCGTTGATTTGTTGTCTGTATGCGTGAGCGAGCGTCTTTCTAGGTCCTGTAGACCCTTCCCCACCCGGGTGAGCGCCGAGTACGGCCCCCTCCATTTATGCGATAGCCCAAGCCGAGGTTCGTGGTTCCCGTCAAGGGGGGAAACCCCTTAAAGCGTGTCTTCAAAAAAAATTTCGCACCCTCAAAAATCAATTAAACTCCTAAACTACGATTTAATGTACGCTACGCCGAAATTAATTGAATTTTTCCTCAATTAAAAAGACAATAACAATACTGTTGAAATAATTACAAATCTCATGTTCTTTAATTGAATCGCGACTTAGTTGTTTCAATTAAATTGTAATTTCTTGTTTGTCGTACCCTGAAGGGATTTTAATCGAATATCACCTTTGCAAATTCGCGAGAGGCAATAACGTTTTGGGACAATTCTCGAGAATATTTTAATTGTAATCAACGTTTAAAACACGAGGCAAAGGTTATGTAATTACAGATTTTGTGTAATGTTTCTTGTGTCATTTGAGTCATGGTATTATTTATTGGGGATATACAAACTAAAAGATGTATGATAAATTTATTACCTGACAAAAGTAGTGATTTGGAAGCAGCACTTTCTTTTATTGGCAGATTATGATTGACAGTACATCTAGGTCACATGAATAAAAAATAACATGACAAAGCCCCTAATAGTTTCTCAGTAAAGTTTAAGTGCCATATAAATATATAGATGCTAGGAATATATAGAACATAGCAACTATTTAGTACTTTACGATATAAGGCTCACTTCGTTCACCCAGTACTTTTTTTACCTTACCTTAGGTATGGGTAGTGAAAGCAAATGAAATTGTAATTCAATTAAAGAATAATCATTGTAAACATCTCTGTTGTTTTCGCAAGAAACATAAGTGTGCATTTTGACAAATCTATTTTTAATGGGTTCATATTATTTTTTTTGCTTGCGGACTTAAAATATTACTTTGTATGCAAAATGATTTTTCTTCTCAATTTTGTTATTTCATTTATTGATCTCGATAAACATAATTAATGTGGATACGTAATGTGAACATGCTTGTTGCTCTGTCAATGAAAAATTATTAAACCTTTTTTATTAAAGTTTGTAATAAAATAAGATGGGCTAAAATAAAATGTTGCTTCCTTCATTTTCTATGTACATAATAGATATTTAGGTTATATACATGTAATTTTATAACATATAGCACGCAGTAAGCGTGTGTAAAAACGAAAACGTCCATCTATATCAACAAAATTAAGTTCAATTTGAATTTTTTTACATTCTTAACCAAAAATACAATTTGAATTTTAAATCGGAATTCAAACTTGAAATTTCCAAAGCATAAAGTCAATACACAAAAAAGTAATTCATTAACAACGAAGAGATCTTTCCATTGAAGTAAAAACGGTGAAGTTAAATAAGCGGATAACTCCTTGAAGAGATTTCTTTTAATCTAACAGTCGTAGTAAATTGCCGACATCCATCTGGTCCATGCTTTGTTTTTCTTTAACGAAGTTCAGAGCTGAGGTACCCAGTTGAAAGCTGTTTCGGATTTATTATACTGCCTTATATTTTTATCTGGTTCAGGCCTGACAAGAGTTGGGAACTATTATTACACTGTTTTTGTATTTAACCTTATTATTGTTTATTTGGTTTTTGTCTCATTGTCGCTAAATAATGTTTTTTCTTTATTTCTGTCATCTTTCTTTTCAACTCTAAATTTGTCAATGAAATTTTGGAGTTTTAAAGGATCGATCAGTTTTGTGACTGCTTGAGGTCAAACTGATTAAGATAAGATTCTTGGAAAGAACGATTGGACGCATAAAGCATAGCTCTGGTTCCTATTAGATATAACGTAGACAAAACAGGCTGGTACTTGAAAATAAATCTTAGCTATTTAGATGATATTCTGTTTCATTTTCAGTGGAACATTATTGATAAAGAAATCTATTATGCGTCAATAGAGTCAAGGTAACAGCAATGTCACAGAATGTCGTCGCTAGCATAGGTTTATTCCTAGTTGAGTCGATCGTCGTGTTTGATTTGTGTTGAATCTATGTATTATTTGCTAAATAAACAATTTTTATTTTATTTTTTTTATTTATTTATGTCTGAAAAACATTTTAATTGTGGCATAGCTAATAGAACAGATGCACCACCTGAATTTAGGTGGTCACCACCACCCGTAAACAATACTGGTAGAGAAGGTACTATGCCAGCCTTCTAAGAACACGTACGTTCTTATCCTGAAAGACATTTTACCATTTACATGTGCGAATCGCAAATTTACAATTACCCTTATTTCTTAAAATCATCTTACAAGAAACTTACAGCAATTAACACAAATACGAATAGAACATTTACTCAGACAGAGAACTGTCTTTATTTATTACCTTTATTTAATTACTCCGACAGTCGGAGATTAAATAAACAGTAATGTGAAGTCTGATACATTTTTTATATAATGCTCGGATTTCAAATACAAGATCTTGAAAAAAGAAAGAGAAGCGATTCAAATTGGAAACAATATTATGCCACTGTGATTATCATTATGTCGTTTTCAAATCTAAAATCAATTCCTCACTCAAAGAGAGTGAGCAAAGCATTCGGACCCTTCAACAAGGGCTGCAGTCCAAATAGGTCCATACTTCGTTAAGCAAATCTAGTCATAAAGTTAAACGCAATTTCGAAAACAGAAGTTGACGACTTATCAAATACACGTAGGTACAATTAATTGACCCGGGGACATCAAAGTAAAATTCAAATGAAGTCTCTACAACCCTTTAGGTAATTAGTTGCCCCCTGCATCACAAATTAATTGTAATTGCATGCTGCTGGGAATCATGCGAAATGAACGCTTATATGCCTTGCATCTTTTATTACACGCTTCACGTCTGAAGGGCTTTTTCGACCAATTTTCTCCAACGTTGAGTTCACGTTATGGTGTGGTTATTTGATGCTGTGTACTGTCCTTGATGGAGGTTGATTGGTTGGTAGCAAATGCGAGTGCTTAACGATGAATTTGAATATTGCAGCTTGCAAAGGTCTTTAATTATGAATAATGAAAGGTCTTTTATACGACCACTAATTTGTACCTACAGTCTTTACTGTAGGTACAAATTAGTACATACATAAATTTCATTTATATTTCATAGTACATACATTAAATAAATTTATTTGATTAGTAATTAGACAAACACATAAAAAATAAGGAATATAATACAAAACAATATCAGGCATTTCATGCAAAACAATAACATTCTAAATTCGAATTCGATTTTTTTTCAATACTTCATTTCCGAATCTGTAGAACAGATTCAGTATATGTACTCACACACATACGCACACATACTTGTAGACACATAATTCATATTATTTTATCTTGATTGTTCATTTATCTTTGTTTTGCTCTAATAATATACTCTCTGGGAAACACAGGATTTTCTTTGCTATAAAGATAGAACCGCCTTCAATTACTACTAAGTTCATTTCTAAATACAAAACAGAGGTTTTTAATTGAATAACTTCGTTGTTAAATAATATCACATAAATACTTAAATAACTACAACAACCTAACCTGGATGATTATGGAACGCTCGAAAAAATCTATTTGGTAATACTTAAAACTTTTTGAAGTGAAACTTCTTTAGAATCGTTGTGATTTCAAAGCTGATGCAACGGAAAAACGACAGGTAAGAGACACAAATACAAAAAGAATGAGACAGAAATATGCATACTATTTTTTATTTTATATATATTCATCTCATTCTTTTGTCGATTTACTGAAGTTTCACTTCTATCGTGCGTGAATCGCACACACACCATTTTTTTATAAAATTACTAGCTGTGCCCCGCGGTTTCACCCGCGTAAGTCCGTATCCCGTAGGAATATCGGAATAAAAAGTTGCCTATATGTTATTCTAGTTATCCAGCTGTCTACGTACCAAATTTCATTGCAATTGGTTCAGTAGTTTTTACGTGAAAGAGTAACAAACATCCATACATCTATACTTACAAACTTTCGCATTTATAATATTAATTAATAAGATACAACAAAGTGCATCTAAAATATATAAATATTACATTCAATTAATTCACTCCATTTCAGCGTTATAGCCCTCCCTGAATAAAGGGTACCGCAAGAACACGAAAAGTTTTCCCTCATGCGTTGTAAAACTACCCTCACTTATTTCAGTAGTGCTAGGGGATGGAGCCTAGAGCCTGGGGGAAAACTATCAAAGATTAAAACATGAACAGATGTGTTATATTATTAGGGTACTTTAATTTTGTTTTGGGTTCTATTGATTTACTGTATAATATATTATAAATGAAATGTATTTTAATACAAAATAAATTAGAGCTTTAGGTGTTAATTCATCAATTGTCTAATTCATTGCAAAACATGTGTTTAGTTTGAAATAAAATAGCTTTGTGTCAAAATATGAATAGGATTGTATTAATCTTCAAATATAGCTTTATTGAACTAATTTTTATCGTCGTGAGGATAATGTTTATTCATCAAATTGTATTAAAACCAATAAAACTGCATTGAGCAACGTTAATCATAATATACAAAGATAACCTGCTCCTGATGAATTAGATGATATACATCTAATTCTTCTTATACATTTTTAACACGCTTTTATTAGCTTCACTTGTATGTTTGTATGTATGTATGTAACTCACACCCGTTTTTCTCCCACTTCCCGCGAACCGATTTCATTCAAACTTTGTACACTTATTAAGAACTGGTGCCAATAGAGTAATATAGTAAGTTTATCCCATTATCCTGATCAGGAGCGCCAGGATTTAACAATTTCCTTATGTATCCTCTACGTAAGGGCTAACAGCTTATGACTGTTATAACATTCTGTTATTGTTAGTTCGTTCGTTAGCCGAGCGGGCTAACGCGCCAGTCTTAGTTGACGTACAACGACAGGCTCCGTGGACGTAGGTTCAAATCTCGTCTGTGACGAAAAAAAAAATT
>NC_052117.1:8037519-8055449 GCF_012273895.1 Zerene cesonia
CATACAATGTTATTGTGATTTCCCCTTTCCGTTTTTATGTTAAAACACTTTTTGGATTAACGCCCGAGATTAATTGTGGGATGCTATCGATTGTTTCTGATGTGATACTTTGCTCTTAGTTCTTGTAGGAGTAACAAATTATAGTGTTTCAATGTGATTTGATATCTTATTATCTATACTAATATTATAAGCTGAAGAGTTTGTTTGTTTTGAAAGCGCCGATCTCTGGAACTACTAGTCCGTTTTGAAAAATTCTTTCAGTTTTAGATAGCACATTTATTTAGGAAGGCTTTATACATACCACGTATTATACCTAAATACACTTTTTCCTAGACTTACTGAGAGCAATGTATTATACATTTCTATTCCCTTGTCTACACTATTGCAAAGAGGAAACTTTTGTATTATTTTATGTTTGTAACGTTCTCAACAAAACCACCGCATTTCAAATTTCTTTCACCAGAAAGCTTCACTGAGTGACATCATGCTATATACCTATGTACCACGGACAAAACGGGGGCAAACATCTAATAAGTATATTAAGATAGAAAAAGCACAACATTTTAAATTAATACATACGTGTATTACTAATGTCATAATACAGAATCTATAAAGCTATAAAAATAACATAATATAGAATGAGCAAAACACTCCCGAATTCAAAGATCTCTCTACATAACATTACGATCTGAATCATGTACAGTCTGAATGTCGAGCAGCTTTTCATTATTAAATATTGCTATATGTATGTAATGCTAAGCCACCGCTGATAGTCTAGCACATAATTCGATATTAGCTTCGAGAGCACACAATATCAAAATCCTATTAAAGGGGCTTATAGGCTGAGTTCAGCCTATGTCAGCGAGCGAGGAAATATTCTGATTATTATTATTGTGAGTTACTGGGATACAATTTATATCACCAGTATCTGCCGCTTGCCGAAATTGTATAGTTTATAAACCATTTTTATACACTACTTTATATATTTCTAATTAATTATAAACAGTACCTTATGAGTACTTAGGTATGTTTACAATACTTTTATATTTTAACTAAGATCATTAACCAAGTCGATTATATGTGGAATAATTTCCACAATTAAAACGGGTATGTTATTGCTGTATCGCTATAATGAAGCACCGGGATTTGATACGGTTTGGTCTCTTAACAGATTTGACAGAATGTGTATACAACGATGATATGATCAATTACTGTATTTTAGGAAATTGAATGCTTTCGTTCAAAGTTATTTCGTTTCCTTGGCTTATGTTTAATCACATCAATTACAAGTATTAAAATGACTTACGTTTGCTAATTTAATATCAAGTGCTGTGGATGCGTATAGGAGAGATTTAGAGTCATGTTGATGTAGACTCTGAAACTTATGTACCTAAGTACATAGAGAGCTTCAGAGGCCTTCTTCCATAGCGACGAGCAAAGAAAGTTTCTATCTGTCAGAAAACAAGGCAGATGACCTGATTATCTGCGAAAAATTTTACTTGTAAAGGGAGAAACGTTGAGTACCAGCGTTTTCCTTAAAACGGATCACATATACTTAAAATCAAAGGCTTCTTAGAAGTTAAATGATACACCCAAACAAAAACAACAAACAAATGGTCATAAAATTATGAACTCCTCTTTGATTTTTCAATGAGATGAAATCAAGATAGGCTTTTGAGAACAGATCGTAGATGTCACGAGTTTTGGGGACTGGGGTGATACTGATTTGATTTTCTCTTGAGGGTAACTCCATGGTAACTCCAACATCCATTACAAAACGGTTACTACCCTATTGTTATGTAACTAGTCCATAGAATACTTTACTGTCCTTTATTAAAAAGTATTTGTATGTTTTCAGTATAAATATTTTATTTTACCCGGGTAAAGTTGGGAACAGCTGCACAGATTTTTATTCGGTCTCCACACTAAGATAAAGTAAGATAGTATAAATTTGACTTTAGATCCTCGAAAATATCAGTTTCCTCACAACGGTTTCCATCACCGTGTGGAGTGGTGCAGTGGTTAGGACCTCGGATTCAATCGCAAAGGGGGGGGGGGGGGTTCGAGACCAGACAAGCGTATAATATATAATGGATGTTTCAATTTATCTGCAAATAATTTACCTAACCGCTGCTACGAGAATCGAAAGTTGGAATAAATAATCTCATTTTTAGCAAAAATCCCTGTAAAATGTTTTTTTATTTAGAACAAATTTAAATACGACTGCATGGAAGACACCAGCTTTCCAATAAAAAAAGAATCATCAAAATCGGTTCGACATTAAAAAGTTATGAGATAACAAACACAAAAAATACAGTAATAATCATAATAAAAACTATTTATGTCCATATCAATAAAGTGATAATAAAACTTAATCTCTCAGAATAACGCCGTTACATTTTCAATCCAGCATCCACAAGTTGTCCCTGATACAGATTTTCATTTCATTCGGATGTAATTCTAAAAATCCAAGTTAGGCTTTGTGACAGGCTTCGCTTTGCGAACCGGATACTGATGATTTTCAAATACTTTTGAGTTTACTAGGGAACTGAATGTTTCCTACTTTTACTATATAACGCTCAGATACGGACACACATGGAAACTGCTCAACATCTCTGGGCCGGAGGCCAGATGATCGTGTACGACAAAAAGCACTTAGAATTAAAATATTGATGACCAAAAACTCACCGATCGGCTTGACTCACTTGCTCTGCGAAGGGACATTGCGTCACTGTGTCTTCTATCGCATAACTATGGAGAGTGTTCGTATGAATTATTCGAGCTAATACCTGCTGCTGAGATTCATCACCGCACCGTCCATAATAAAACTAAGTTACATGCACACCAAGCAGTGATGGCTCAGTGGTGATAACCTCGGACTTTAAAATCGATAAGTTCGGTTATTATTATTCGGGGTTCGAGACCGGGCGAGCGTGCAGGAAATAAATTGATTTTTCAATTTATCTCCGCATGTGCATCACCACTGTGACATCTGCCAACCCGCACTTGGCCAGCGTGGTGGATTATGGCTAGAACCCTCATAGGAGGCTTGTGCCCCAGCAGTGGGAACATATATGGGCTGATGATGATGATGATGACATGCACACCATTTGGACCGCTGGCGAACGAGTACGGTACGCTTCACGCGACACTTTATTCCACGTACTACTCTGTGGAACAATCTGTTGTATTCCCACCGGCGTTTGACAAAAACGTATTTAAAAAGAGAGCTTATCACCACCTTCGAAAGCCGGCAAAAGTTCCACAGTCATGCTGAGCTGAGAGGCATGCAAGCTGAAACAGCTTGGTGATTGCTCATGGGCAGTGGCGATGTCTCATGTGGTGCCCAGCTCGTTTGTCCGCTCCGCTATAAAACAACATTTTCACTACGAAAACGTCCAGTTTAGAAGGTTAACCTTCTTTCTACTTTCTTTAATTAACTTTTTTTTTCATTTAAAGTTCAGAAATACAAAACAAGATTAATGTATCACATTATTTCAAATTAAATGTTCCTCGACATGAACGCAATTTGATTTTCATAGATAAACAAACGAATTCTAAATCAACGTTACCTAAAATTATTCGCATATTCAAAATGAATAAGTACCTATAACAAAACAACAACTTAAGAACTAATTCAACTGAGAACTTAGACGAACTAGCTCAAAACAGACTAATTCATCGCAATACCCCAGCCACCGGGATTTTCTAAGGTATACGCGGAATTGCGAGGCTCAGCCCTCTCCAGGCTGGGTGTAATTGAATGTTAGTTTCTGTTCACAAGTTATTTTGAAGGATTACCCCTAAGGCTTTAGTGCTTGTATTTTGCAATGTTCGACAGTTTATATAAATAACTGGAGGTTTTAGGTATACATTAAATAAATAAGAAAAAAAAATGATTTATTTGCTAAAGGTGCGTAAGAAACTTAGCAATCATTATAATTCGAATCAACTTATTGACGAATGAAGGCATGCAAATTACATCATTTCCTCGTAATTGCATCTACGTATACATAATTTTTTTAATTTCACATGTAAAATATCTAAAATTTTCAATAATTTAATTATAGAAATTTAATTTACTATACTGCGTACTCTACTAATATTTTCTTATAAAAGAATTGATATTTCACATTATTGATAGGGGTAGTAAGATTGTTTATGTAGTTTTAAAGTCTGAGGTAAATGCCAAGACTAACAATTAACATTTGAAAGAACATCATAATGTCCGAGAGGCGATGTATATATTTATATTAAAATTAACACCTTATTTCGTAACAGTAAAGTATACAGTCTATTGTATCGCCCATTTAATATCTATTAAATACACGCATAGGCAGGCTTTTATTTCGGACAATTTTTGATCGTGATTTTCAGTTAGCTACTAAAGTTTTTGTAACTTCAGTGGATTTCAAATTTCAATGAATTACTAAAGGTTTCAATGATTTACTATAGGTACACCTATAAAAAATTAAGAGCCATTTTCACTCTTAACGGCATTTAAATCTGTTTATCGTCTAGTCTGTACATTTTAAATTTGATTATAGTCATTCAATTGAATATTGGAAAATTACTAGCTACTCGCCCACGGTTTTAGACGCGTAGTCAAGGGAACTTCGTGGGATTATGATGTTCCACCGAGCCAAGAAGTACTCTATATAACTCTAGTTTCCTTACCATCTCCGGACTAAAAAACATACCATAAAAAAGCTCTGTTGTGACGTGGAACAACGACAAACTAACAAAATGTTGCATTTCACTACATAGTATAAAAGAAAGTCGCTTTCTCTATCCCAATGTCTCTATGTATGCTTAATATTTAAAACTACGCAACGGATTTTGATGGGGTTTTTTAATAGATAGAGTGATTCAAGAGAAAGGTTTATATGTATAATAACATATATTAAACTATTCTGAATTTAACGCGTGCGAAGCCGCGGGCAGAAGCTGCTTTAGGAATTCCAAGGTTTATTTACCAATTATGACGATACAAAGTAAAATATAATATATTAACGCCTTCTTCAAAAGACTCAATACGCAAAGTTATATTACACAATATTATTCTAATCCAGTTGTTAAACTATAATTAAATTTATACTCAATTTAACTTTATTGTTGTGTTCTAGATTAGACAGTAGCGAATAACAGTTTATACAGAGTGTTCCAAAACCACTTCATAGGATACGGAAATTCCAATAGAATTAGAATTAATTTCACAACAGACTCAAATACCTTATTAGCGAGCTGCCACATAGTAGCTATAGTAACGTTCTATGAGGTTTCCGTGTAACAAACGAAATCTCAATATAGTTAAATTAATTCAGATCAAATAAGGAATTGGGTGTTTCTATCAAAACTGAACGTGTCGAGCGACTAGTTGGCCGATTGGTGGGACGAACAATTCCGAATTTAGTCAACAAATACCTATTTGCTGGAGCTTTGGAAGTTTGTCATTTCGTGTACATGACGGAAGGTTTGCTCCACTTCGTGCCGTTGTCTGGCTGTATTATTCATCGTTTATTAGCTTTCCCTTGAGTATATTTATTTTCATTTTATTATATTACGTATATATGCTTGAACTTAAATAAAATTATGACTTAGTGTAACTGGGAAATAGATATGAACTTTTGTTAGGTGACAAAGTTTTTGTCAATCCACTTCTTAGCGATTACACAAAAATTGAATTTCGAATAAAAATATTCTTTTACTGGATAAATTGATGCAACAATCAGAGCTGTAAATGAAATAAATAAATTTCTAATTTTCACAAATAAGTGTAAATAAGCCCTACAAAAGTAACATAAAACCCTTACGTTCTTCATACCACCATAAAAATTTAACAATAATACATTCGCACCATCACCAAGTGGAACCCACCGCGGGGAGTCAGGGGGAGGGAGGGTGAAGGAACGCAGCGAGAGCGCTATTAATTATATTACACGGCTGTGACAGCGGCAACTTTCCGCGAGTTTATTAACTCGCTGTACCTTCTACTGGAACGATCAATGTGTAACACCCTGTATATGGATTATGCCTTACCGTTTCATGTGGTTATGTTAATGTTTCTTATAGGTTTCTTGAAGAAGGCCTGAATTGCTTACGACAAATTTGGCCGTGCCATACTTATGTCATACTTTTCCGCCTTGCTTATTTAGACTCGCCGGGCTCACTGCCATGAAAATGAAGTCCCGTGTCCCCTACTGGGGTATGGGGCAGATATACATCTGTTTCACTGATCGATTTTCTGTATGGACAAGTAGGTGATCAGCCTTCTGCGACCTGGCAGACCGAGACATGTTTTTGGGCGTCCCCACCGGGATTCGAACCCGAACACTGCACCAAGGAGGCGGTCCACTGCCATGCTACCATATAATTAAAATTTTTCTTATATAGTAGTATCATTCCTTTTTATAAATGTTGGCAGTAAATTTAAGCACAAAATAAATTCGATCGTCATTATTCAACCTACGTCTTCGGCTGTACCGTGGCGACGGCTGACCACTCGTTCACCCATTTAACTATTTCACAATGTTTATTTTCTTCTTGATATTTTCCTTCAAGAACATATCTTTATGTATGCGATACATTATTGTTCGTATCTTTTTATGTGAAATGGTTTTGACGGGCCTACATCTAGACCCTTTGTAATAAGACCCCTTTCAACCTAAAGATATCATAATTTGGATAAAGAGTTTGTTTTTGTGATATTCTTTATAATCCTACTAATATTATAAATGCGAAAGTTTGTGAGGATGTGTGCATGTTTGTTACACTTTCACGCAAAAACTACTAAAGCGATTGCGATGAAATTTCGTACGTAGCTAGCTGGACAACTGGAATAACATATAGTCAACTTTTATCCCAATATTGCTACGGGATACAGACTTACGCGGGTAAAACCGCGGCAGCTAGTATAATAAATATACAATACAACTATAAAATAAAGAATAAAATTTATAATCTAAGTACAAAGTTTGTGCTAATTAAACTATCTGCCTAAACACAAACTTACTTGTATTGATTTTTGGCAACCCAGAACCTGCCTAGACAAATGGCAGACGCTTCTTATCTATCCTATTCTAACAATCAATTTACAACTTAGCTACATCTTAGCAATACGAAGAACATTTACAATGGAATTTAACTGTCAAAACTGTCATAAATTAATGCAGTTCTCTAACATTGTCAAATACGAGTACCAATTTCTAATTCCATTAAACTGCTTATACATTAATCCCATAAATGGATGATTTTATACTAATATTGTATACAGTCATTTGTTAGAACCAGCTAGGTTTATTAGATTAGAACGTGGGGGCGGAGTTGCCGCACCGCTCAAATTTGAAAACGTATGTTGAAAAAATACGATCGCAAACAGATAGTAATTAATACATTACTTGCAATGGATAGACACCATCGTGTGCTAAGCGGGCGACCGCGCATTGTAGTGCATTCATTGTGAGATTTGCGAGTAAATGGTGGGAGAAAACCACGACACGCTTTCAAATACAAATTAGGTACTAACCGTTCTAACCTTTTTTATTTGTTCTGTGGTTCATCAAAGCTGTAACGTTATGATATTTTTATCACAGTCGTACCTTATCCGATCTCATCAATATAATTCCCTATTTAAATCAGACAAATCCGAGAGAATCTATCGATCTTATCCCCCACCTCTTACAAACATCAATACGGGGTTTAATTAAAAACTTTCAGCTTTTGTATTTAATGGGGAACTTCGGTTAATTCAGCCCCCTTCAAATAGCCTTTGTAGCTATTTCCCGAGTTTCGTATTGATTACTTAATGGTTGGAACTTCTTAGAAATTTTTCATTGAACACTCTAACTCAGTTTAAGTTTAATGAGATATTTAATACCGCTGCTATTGTTTAATTATGTGAACGGGAGTAAGAATAACGAAGTGTGTTTTTGTAACTGCTATTGCGAGTTAGGGATTTAAGAAGCTGTTTTAAAAATATTATTTTGATAGTCAATCTGCGTTTGGGGATATTTTATGTTTGAATTTATGATTTTCAAGTACGCTTCAGTTTGAGTGTACGATTGAAGGGTACATTCAAATTTATAAAAAATGTGTAATTTATATCACAATAAAATACAACACACAATAGCAAGGATTTATTTAAGTAATGTGATATTATCAACTATTATAATTAAAAAAAAAACATTAACAAATCATAATTTCTTTTTTACAATACTAGTTCCGCCCCACGGTTTCACCCGTGCAAGTCTGTTTCCCGTAGGAATATCGGGATAAAAGATGCCTATATGTTATCCCAGTTGTCCAGCTATCTACGTACCAAATTTCATTGCAACCGATCCAGTAGTGTTTGCGTGAAAGAGTAACAAATACACACACAACCTCACAAACTTTCGTATTTATAATATTAGTAGGATTATTATTTCTATACCATTTTGTTAAGCATCCAATCCCAACCCATTTAACTCATCATCCGCATCCACCAGTGACACACTTTTGCATTCAGACATCCAATCACAATAGTACAACAGGCCCACAATAGAACGCTGAAACCAAAGACAAAGGCAAACTGAAACCGAAGCACCCTCCAAACTGACTCGGTTAGCACGTTCAAAAGGGCAGTACTGTGATAGTACTTGTCATTACAACAGCCTACTAAGTGATTTCCATTTCACCTTACGCACGTGGCTATAGCGCTGCTAGAAACGACTGCAATAATTTAATAAAAATGCTTGCATAGGACGTGCCATTTTACAGGCAGAATAATATATTACTTTATTTATCCGATAATATAACCGTTTAATTGCAGAACTTTGTACAATACGTAATATATAATTCATTATAATATACGATATGAAATGTACTTCCACAATTTCTGATCTAATCAAAAAACTACTGCATAGTGATAAAGTATACGTGCAGCATATAGCGATATATGGCGTATGCATCTTAACTGACAATTATTCTTCCAACAAAATATTAAAACACAATTAATATACAACAGAAACATATAACATTGGCCTTTGCGTACCGTAACCGTAGGTAAAACGGTTTATGGTGTGATGTCTGAGCAAAGTTGTTGGCATCAAAACGAAATTAGAAAGAAAGAAAGAAAAAACATTTATTTAACACCACATAATGTTAAATTAAAATAAAATATAATAGTTTAAAAAAACTATAAAACACGCTTTAACAAAAATCATATTTTGCAAATTGAAAACTGGAATAATTTTATCAAATTAGTGTATTGTCATCGGTCCTCAATAAATCTACAAAGTTTGAACGAAATCTGGCCGTTTAAAGTGGGTCAAAATCGCGCCCAAAGAAGTCAGTTACAAACAAACAAACAAACATACAAACAAACAAACAAACAAACATACAGGTGAAGTTAATATATAATAAAAAAGCGTGTTAATAAAAAGGTGAACTTATTACTAATCGATGTGGTGCTAAAAAGGGTAACTACTCAGCATGTGCTACGCGTAATGCGCAGCGCTGATTTTCAGTAGCCCCCGGAGTGCCAGTCAGAAGAAATAAACATACATGCATACATTATACAAACGTACATATACTTACAGATATTTTAAATGCAAATTAGTATTTATAAATAGTACACTGCGAATAGCCGCTTCCATATCTCTAAATCCCCGCACCTTTGTCTCACCACGTTCAATCGAGGGTTATACGGTATAGCACCCTCCCTCTGACTCAGCAGATCCCATTGCCCTGTATTGCCTCCTATTTACAGTCGGTATATTGTGCGTTGCTTCCACGATCATATATCATGGCCGCTTTTCATTCGAGCTCAGCCATTGATTTCTTTTATTGGCGCGTCAAAGGTAAGTGCGTTGCATGTTTCAAGGTGAGCAACGGTAGTCGCAGCTGTTTTTCTAGAATGTTCGAAGAGATTCTCGATGTTCACTGTTTAGTCTTGGAGAATCTTGCGATTATTACAAACGCTTATTGTTTGATGTGTATTCTTTAGGAAATAAATATAAAAACTTACTAGCTGCACGCCCCGGCTTCGCCCAGGTTGTCATTTATCGTAATTAAAATTATTTAAACGTGGTTTAGGTTTTAAAAGTGGTTTAGGAGTCCATTGAGGACAAACATTGTGACACGAGATTTATACATTAAGATGAGTGATAATGATATAAAACTGAAGTTTGTTTGATCGCGATAATCTTAAGAACTGTTGTATCGATTTCAAAATTCTTTTACCGTTGGTTATGTACGTAATCTCTGAGTGCTATAGGTTGTTTATGTACCACGAAGCCGGGGCGGACCGTTAGTTAAATATTTTAGATCATTACAATGTATATTATGTACATTATATATATTATGGGTTATATAAGGTGCTATTGATATTTGAAAGCTAGTTGAAGCGTTATCCTTTCTCATTCTGAGAGCGAGACAGAGTGAGTACAATTATGCTTACGCAGATGTCTGTGTGTCTTACCTAAGTATACTATTACTGCTGAATTGGTTAATATTTGTCAGTATCGAACATTTATTCAGGAGCACGTTAATTCATTTTTATACCTGAACGATAATCAAACTGTCCGCTTTTATCCGCATCCACTCGCATGCCCTTAATTCGGATAAAATTAAAACGAATTCACTTAATTTAACCGGTCTCGGATGTAAACCGAATTATTTTTACGCAAAATACTCTTTTAGGTTTCAGTAATTCGTTAAGGGTTTTTTGATGTGATAAGGTGAATGATAAATGTTGGTCGTTTTTGAGTGTTGTTTGTTTTCGTTTCGAATTAATGTCGTGTGAGTACAAAATTTAGAGATCAGCTCTTGAACGAAGGCATTAAATGTATTTTGAACTCCTCTAACCTTTCAAGGCATTTTGCCGAGAGCGGTGTTAAAGATAATAAAAATGAAAATAGTTTATTTCATTTCAAATTTAACAAAATATGTAGTAGTAAGTTTAAGAAAGAACCGGTGTTAGGAGGATTCGCTCTTCCTTAACTTCAATATTTTAACTAGATATATGAAAATGGAAATAAACCGATTATAACCGATTATTAATGGTAAAGTGTGGAGTGTTCTAGTGACTGTATGTGTGTGTTAGTGTGTAAATATGTGTATCTTCCTTCTTTTAAGGCGTAAAGTGGATGAATAAAATTTAATGTATAAAAAGTGTTTTTTTAATGTGAGAATTGAGCACGCTTCGGCACGAGTTAGACCAGTACCATAGGACCACCGTGAACCACCAGAAAACCGGCGTGAAGTAGTAGCATGCTACTGTGTTTCGTACCACTGTGGGAGCCGGTGGTCCGTTCCCATTTCCTCTTCCTTTTCCAGTCCATGCCTGTGATGCTGTTAAATATTCACATATATTATCACATTTAATAACATTAATTCTTTATTCAATAATTATATTGAAAGCGTCCCCATCCCCTCATACACTATTACTGAAAATTAACCAAATAAATGTAACTATAAAATAAGTACCCCCCCACACAATACATATAACTAAAGACAAGCAAAATAAATGTATTTGATACGTACAAAACATCCCCAACGGACGCTATACTTACCTGATCTTTACTGATTCCTCAGAGGGTATATTTCAACCAAAAAAACCTCCAACGGGAGTAATAAAAGCCTACATCCAATTTAGACAAGGGGTGAATACAGAGATGCCTAAATTAGGTCTTCCTTCTTTTAAGGTATCGTTAGGCTAATTTCCTTGGAAATTCAACGGTCTGATTGCTAATATAATATGCTTATGGAATTATAATTACTCTTTGAGCCATCTTGTTGGGAATAAATTAGATTTAAGTAGAGGCAGCATTCTTGTTTAAAGTACCTCTTATGTTTCTTAATATGCTTGTACAAAAGAATGTACGTTATTCATTCTATGTACAATATACACATCACATAAAACTCAATAGATTATAGAATTATTTCATCTGTGGTAACATATATTATATTACCTGTAATAGTGTCAATCAGACTTAAAGATTTGGCTCCGTTCACCTCAATTTTCTTTGCGATGAAAATATGGTAAAATAAATATCTATACTTTAAAAGCAGTGGTGGCTCAGTGGTGAGAACCTCGGACTTCAAAATCGATATGTCGGGGTTCGAGACCGGGCGAGCGTGCAGGAAATAAATTGATTTTTCAATTTATCTGCGCATGTAGATAACGCATCACCACTGCTTAAACGGTGAAGGAAAACATCGTGAGGAAACCGGCATGTCCAAGAATTAAAAGTTCGACGACATGTGACATTTGCCAACCCGCACTTGGCCAGCGTGGTGGATTATGGCCTGAACCCTCATAGGAGGCCTATGTCCCAGCAGTGGGAACATGTATGGGCTGATGATGATGATGATGATATTTTATGAGATTGCGTAATCACCTTGTGTGTGTGTGTGTGTGTGTGTTTTCATTTATACGCTACATAGTTATTACACAACGTATTTATAGCTGATATTAAATTGTAAGAAACTTAATAGAAGTTGATTTAAACAGCTCCCATAGATTTTATGAAAAGGTAAAAATATTAAAATGATATTCAAGAATGAAAATTATATTCTTAATATCGGCTAAGAATCCAGGTCCGAGTAAAGGCTCGTACAGATAGCTTCATTAAGCGTTCTCTCCCGATAGCACATTATGCACAGGGCGTTATTTTTGTGTGTTGTGTATATTATGGGGCCCATCATTAAATAGTTTTTTATAGTATTACAAAAAACAAAAAGCTAGTTATTTAGTCTTTTTTAAATTCAATAAATTATTATAATGAATGTTTTGGGAATGTTGCTAAAATATACATAATATAATCATTTATTGATACCTTACAGATAAATTGAGTAAATCTCCTTTAAGGCTATGGTAAGTTAATATAGAAATTAGATGCTCAAAAAGTAATTAGTTACACGCTTTATCTTCAAGCATTGCAATTAAAGCCACGCTATTTCATTGGGTTTATACTGCAGTATTTTTTTATTTGTTTAGCATTTGCGAAGTCACCGATTTTGAAAATGGTCATGTTACGGTCTTCGTACATCACGTTGCGCGCTGTCAGCATTTTACGCCGATACGCGACATTTTAGTATTACATTCAGTTCACATTCGATTCGACAAATCGCGCGTACTCATAACCTTTAACCAAACCATTAGAATTAAGACAATAAACGGATTATTGTACTTAATTCTTTTATTTCCAAAATACTCTGTACGGGCCCTACAACCCCGTACAGGTCAAATAGAAATAATTCCTTTTCTCTCGTGGCCTTTATACATCTAAATACAGATCTGTAAAATCTGATTATTACAAGTATAATACTGCTATTGCATCTCACTACTGAATATCGGAGAACCAATAAAGGCAGATGCAAATGAGACGTGGTGATAATCGTTTAGGCGAATAGGGCGTATTTTATAAGGTTTAAAATATTTAAATGCTATTCTGCTTTATTCTAAGGTATATAGGATACATTTTACAGAGTACAGGATGGTTATAGATGAGTCTGTATGGCCTAGGGACGTAAATATTTTACGTTCTATGTTTGAATTTGATTTTTAAGGTACCTTACCCTAAAAGGAAAGACGGACGAAAGACTCTTTTTAGAAAAAAAGCAGTGGTGGCTCAGTGGTGAGGACCTCGAACTTAAAATCGACATATCGGGGTTCGTGACCAGGCGAGGATAATAAGATAAACTCATAAAATAATTGTAACCGATCCTTGATAAGTGTAGAAAGTTTGAATGCAACCTGTACGTTTAAAGTGATTCGGATTTCTTCTTACGCATCTAATCTCTTAATTACATAAAAAAATTATACATCAATTCTGTGTGATTAATTAAACATGGAACTATTTTATTATTCTATTGGTTTACCTATGCAGATGCTCGGGTATTATTTTTAAAAATTTTAACACTCATAAACTTTACACAAGCGGAGAGAACTCCAACAAAACATTAAACATTAAACTCCATTCTTGAGAAGCAAAGAGTTATTAAGTCTGTGATATTTATATGTACTTGTCAAAACCAAATATTAACGTATAACACATGACTTTAGTTTAGATCCTTAGTTACTCATAAAGTTTTAGTTATCACTATCAAAACGCCAAATACCAATATTGTTCCTAATTTCCTTCATCAAGTATATTTACATTAGAAGCCATTTAATCGTATACGAAACAATCTATCACTATTTCCCCAAGGAATCTTAACGCAAACAATGGCTGGCATTATAACTAGCAAGGTTTATTAGGCCATAATAACGTCAACAATACAACAATATTAACAACAAGATTTGTAATGGAAATCGACGAATGCTATTGTCACAGAATTTACATACAGATGACGTGGGGAATCATAATTATATTCTGTTCTAGTCAAGGGCGATGGAATTGTCTCTTTTTGCATTTTGATTGAATCCCATGTGGGTATAGGATGTGCATTATTGACATTTAAATTGAGAAAACTTATCACTTATTTTAAATGAAACAAATTAAAAAGATACCTTTCAAATAACAAATAGTGCAGCTAACTGAAATTTCAAAAAGCTTTGATTTGTGTAAAATAGAAATTTATGAGAACAAATGAAACATGTATCTAGTTAATTGAAGCATAAAAAAGTCAAACCAAGCTTATATTTTATGTTTATTTAATTTTGTATTAATTATGTATAATTTTTAATTCATGGAAATCGTGTAAATGTTGTTTATGAGATAGAAATTGAGTTATTTAGTTATATATGATAACATTTCCAAGTATTTCTAATTAAAAGGATGGTACGGGAATTCGTCATAAAATATAAGTTCTTAGAAATTACAAAAACATACAACATACGAACACATACGTTAAATTCCAATAAGGTTAGTGAAAATACATTTAATAATAATCTTCTATTTATTTTTCTAACTATATTAAGCGTAAATAGAGCAAATACACGAATGATGTGTTAATCAAACATCCATTTAATAAAGCTAGCGGAAACCCAATAGAAAAACTTACTGATTACACGTATTCATTATGACAAAGTTATCTAAAAAGAATCTCATTAAGCTACCGAAGTTCGATGGGTTGCGCAACTATCGCGCAACTAGCCTTTGATACGGCCGCATTTGTGGATGAGTTTTACTTTGTGAAATTTGGTGTAAGGCATGCTTTGAACGCGTTTTGTTAATAAAAAAAGTATTAAATTTAACCGCCCTTTAAATTTAGGCACACTGACAGGATAGTTCGTCGACATTTTCACAGTTAAAACGTGTTATACAGTTAATCTCAATTTGCAATGTCTATTTCCACTAGAACAGTTCGAAAAAATTGCGAGATAAACTTAAAACACTGGGCACATAACCTATTGTTAAATGAAACGCTTGAGTCACAGACAAGAACTGACTTTTTATTTTATACACACACTCTATAATTTATGGTAGATGACGCTAGCTAGTAGTTTGTAGTGAGTGACTATTGTCGATATAAAAATAACAAGAAGTTCCTTAGAAGCTCTCGATTCTTCATAATTCTCCGAACTCCATAATTGTATTTATTATATTACCGAAATACTTTACACATTAGTCCTCACGCATTACTCAAGGTTATTTATTTGCTTGGGATAAAAAACTACTAAATAGTTTTCTTATAGTTTTCATTAACATACAGATTACCGCACGAAGGAGAGAGCTGTGTAGTTTGTTTAGGTTTTCTTACATATTTCTAACTTTTTTTAACCAGGAGACAGTTAGGGTATAAATGGATATTTCAATTTATCTGCGCATGTGGATAACATCACCACTTCTCGAAACGATGAAGAAAAACATCGTAAGGAAACCGCCGTGTCCAAGAATCAAAAGTTCGCCCAATTGTGACATCTGCCAGCCCGCCTTGGCCAGCATGGAGAAATATGGCCTGAGCCCTCATAGGTCTTTGTCCCAGCAGTGAGAACGTGTATATAATGAAAGCAAGCTTAACATATTATTACCGATATCGTATGTACCGCTAACATTCTAAACCTTAGACCAAACCTTAAACAGGATCAAAGCTCTCTTCGCGACGTCATTAAATGAACACACAAGACTACACAGTTCTTTTTTCCCGCACATAAGAACTATATTACCGTGGCATACCCTACATACTCGCTATACCACTATATACTATAAACACACACTTATGTACTATAAATTTTAATATATGACAGCGGCTTTTGTTGACGTGAAAAATTGAAGAATAAATTTCTGCTCCGCGTTGATAAGAAAAGGGTAAGCGTGCGAGGCCTTTACTTACCTTTAGGGGCGCACTGGTTTAGAAATATTGTCTGACGGTAGACAACAATAGAAGAGATTTCATGAAATTAAATGTAGTTTGAAGAATTGTGATTGTAGTAACACTAATGGTTAACGTTTTTCGTAATCGGTTCAGTAGTTTTATTTACAAACACCAATGATATAACTATATTCATGTATATATACTTGATTTTTATTAAGTTAACAACATTTTAGCGATATTACACAGCACCTATGAACTATCCATCTCTAAAAACTTCGAGTCCAGTTGCGTGTATTAGGGGCTTTGGTAGATTCATATTTAATCGATTTTCTGTATCGATCTGATGGCCAGTCTTTTGAGCTCTGCTCCATGGATCTGAAAGTTCTTTTAAATTCCCCGAGTAGCTTTCTATAATTTAAATAAGTAATTTGAACATAAAATCATTTCAAATCAATACTAAAACTAATGTGATTGAGAGAAAAGATTTGTATGTATTAAGAATATATTTGGCCATTTTTTACGCCAGCCGATATCTTCAGTACCGAGACCATAACCTGTGTTTATTTTTTGTCCCGATTAGCTAAGAAACATAAAATGCGAAGTAACGTTTGGATTACAGCATTTTGTACTTCGTGTATTTATTCTAGCAAAAACTGTGTAAAAACTGTGTTTCATTTTTCAAGAACTATTTATTCTATGATTATCGTAGTTTAATAACATATTTGGAAATTAATTTTTTGATTCACCGATTACTTGAAGGGATGACCACTAGTATATTTTTTTTTCATATGTACAATTAAAGTTACTGGCAAGATAATAGAAGGCCCTCTAGTTATAGGTTGGACATTACACATACTGGAGTAGAAATAGGTTAAAATACGAGTAATAAAATGAAGTCATACTTATAACACTTTCATTAAAGAGTACAAATTCAGTAGGCCATGATGAAATTAATAAAAACATATTAAAGACAAAAAAACATACTATTGTTATGCAGTAATTTTAAAATTGTTTAATGTACAAAAATGCTGTTCTATTATGTATAGATTTCATCTGCACCCAACCCATATAAAATTCCGCTAACGTGACCTATTTCCGAGCAATAAAAGTTCCACACTTCCCCCATTAAACTGTACAGTCGTTAGACAAAACTCTTCATAACTCCCAACTTTCGGGATCAACTGCTAATGACGTGAAACAAGCGCTAACAAGTTCCCATTCACGTCACGTAGTCGTCACGTACGCGTCACGTCAGTCGTGACAAGTAAACGCGCTGTTTACGCACTGCGAACACGCTAAAGTTGCTTACTCTCTCATGTTGTGACACTCGTGTTATGTTTTTATTGTTCCAATGTTATTTCATTTACAGGCCGCGAATGACGCAGTTTCTTTGTGGAAGTTGTGAATGAAATAAAAACAGGGATGGCTAATATATCATAATTACACTCAATTTGAATGTGGGTGTCGAGTACGCTTCGGCACGAATTGGACCGGTTCAAATCGGGGAAATAATATATCATAATCACATTCAATTTGAATGCGGGAATCGAGCACGCTTCGGCACGAATTAGGCCAGCACGCACCGTGGACGGTACCACACCCCCATATAATAATAATAATAATAATAATAATAACCCCCCCATAGGACCACCTTGTCGTGGTGGGGGGGCTTACGGGAAGGCTTGAACAAT
>NC_052117.1:8056449-8060286 GCF_012273895.1 Zerene cesonia
TTGGGTAAAAGCCTCCTCTCTCCTCTTCCAAATTATCCTATCCTGTGCGATTTCCATCCAGTTTTTGCCCACTGTTTCACCAGACACCAGTTAAAAATCTGCACCTATAACCACACCCCCATATATCAAACTAATATTATAAATGTGAAAGTTTGTTTGTTTGGATGTTTGTACGTCAATGACATTGAAACTATTGAACGGATCTTGATGAAATTTGGTATACAGACAGGGTAAGAGCTTACTTGGGTGATAGGATACTTTTTATTCTGATTAAATGATCCCTAGGGATAAAACATCCAAATCCCACGCGGGCAAAGCCGCGGTTATAAGCTAGTATTCAATAAATGTCATTACGTGATTAATCAAGAATTTGGTACTTAAGGGTTTCATTAATATGAAGGCATTTGTTTCTTCATCTTTGTGCGTTAAGAGTAATATTACTATTTATTTAATATTATTTACACATTTCACATACTCTTTATAAAACTGCATCACAATAAATGTCACAATAATCACATAATTCAAACTGCTTTGTTAGTGTTTACCGAGAAATTTAATAAAAACTGTTCAGCAAAGAATATCATGCTTCTCTTATAGGATCAAAGACATAATACTTGTGATATTGTTCGTCTAGACGACACCACTTAACATCAGGTGGTTCTTACATTGAAAAATCTAGTTATAGCAGGTTTGAAAATTGTTTATATGAAGGGCATCAGACGCTCCAGTCAAAACAACTTAAATCTTTGTGTGTGTGCAAACAGTTGTTAATGTTTCGTATTTGCTTATTTTAATATTCAACAAGTAACTTATTATTTATTAGCCAGTATCAATTATTTATTCCGCCAGCTGTTTCGCTCGCGTAGACAAAGGAAATAATCTGCCCTGGGGTTTTTCTCGGATAGTTCTTTTTCGTGGCATCTCTTGTCCTGTTTCGGATCACTATTTTTACTCTAAATTTCATCGTAATCGATCGATGGTTTTGGCGTGATGAATAGACAAACAGACAGTTACTTTCACATGTATAATGGCGATTATTACTGTGTTTAGCGTACGTATGTATTATTTTACATAGTTAAGGTTCGTAAAGATGTATGTTTTTTATTGATTAAAGTGAGATCTTCGTGGGTCAAAACATAGTATTTTCTTTAATTGCATTTAATTTTTATTATTTATTTAAAAATTGCAAAAGTGCACCTTTCGAACGACGACATTTTTGAAATAATGGGACACAGTCTCTAGCTATACAGACTTACAAACACGCTCCGTATAATGTTGCTAAATTGAATCAAGCGCAACGTAGCATGGCACAACTTGGAATGTAAGCTTGTTTTAACTTAACTGAATGCGAACGAAATTTCTATTTAGAATCAGCTGTCAGGTGTTCAACTTTGCGCTTCTTTGTGCTCTAGCCAATAGCTCTGAGTAGATGAGATAGTGCGGGAGCGTTTGAATGGGCGAGTTACTTGCGTAAACATAATATATGTTGTTTATTTTTGAAGCTTTAGTGTATTCATTTAGATTTTGGCGATGTTGCATGGTAACATAATAAATTTTTATGTAATATATATACACCAGCGGTCCTCCCCGTCTTTGTCCGTGATACTGAGCCTTTAAACCTTCCTCAATAAATGAGCTATCTAACCCTGAAAGAATCTTTTTTATCCACCTATTAGTTCTTGAGTAATCTCACGTTCAACAAACAAACTAACGCTTCAGCATTATAATATTAAATAAATAATAATTTTTTAATCAATAACGAATAACACTGCTCTACTCACTTTTAAGGGGTAAAGGATAAGGAAAAGATTGACGACTGGAAAGAAGGAATGGACTGGGAAGGGCTAGTAGAAGGAAATAGGCCTCCGGCTCCCCCACTCTCCGTACGAAACACAATAGCAAGCTATTATTTCACGCCGGTTTTCTGTGGTGGTGGGGTACTTCCCCGGTGCGAGCTGGCCCAATTCCTGCCGAAGCGTGCTCGACTACCACATCAAAAAATATTTATATTTAAAATATTTATATATATTATTTATTTACAATAAATTTAAGCCAGTAAGTCAGTAGTGGGGAGGCAGCTCATAGCTACAACATAGTGATTGTTTCAGCGAGTCGCCCGCCGGCGGTACCTTAATTCCCTCAGCCTCCCTCAGCCTTAACTACAGTTCTAAACAAAACTATTTCTATTGTTCGCATAATGTATTTATATAAATACGTATTTCTATAACTGTTTTATATTAAAAGCTGGAAATCGCATATTTTACGTTTAATTAAAATACTTTTGTATTACAGTGATGACTTATTCCCTATTCTTCGATACAATCTATTTAGAATGTATACAAATAATACCTCACAAAGATACAAGGGCTATAAACATATGTTTGTTACGTTAAAATGTTTTAATCCACGAAAATTACTTTCTATCTCACATAGCACATATGAACAAAAGATTCAAAAGAGAGCAATAACACAACAGCAGTTCAGGCGTTTAAGATTATACGTTACGTGAGTAACACGTAACTAGCCCATAGCTAAATGCATAAGCAAATATCTTTTTAACAAAAATCATTCGACGATAATTAATAAAAAAAAAAAAAAAACTAGACCATCTTTCTTCAATAGTCAGAACTAGAATTAGTTTAAACGGAACCACACGAGAAGCTCTAGCTTTCGCATAAAGAATCATCATAATCGAATTAGTCGTAGTCGAATTAGGAAGCTCTCATTATTCAAAGTCGTTTGAAAATAAGCCAACCTACTATACTTTCCATCCATCGTACATGATAATCAGTCGGTGAAACATTTCTGAATCGCAGTAGTGGAATAATTTAGTTACAAAGGCAGTATAACTTTCCAATATCATTCCATCCGGGCCTAATCGGCCGGCTGGTCGTATGCTATAAACCAGTCGAGAATCCTCCCTGTACATATGGACCTTCCTTTCTCCACTATAGGTAATAACAGACACTATATAGGCATCAAGATGAAACCGTCCAATCATGATTACATCTTATTTGTCCTCCGCAACCACAGTCGCCGGAATCACACAATTATTCGACCGCCGCACATTTGCCAATTAAATTACGTCCTAAATAAATATAGATGGATCAACATTCGACAGTTTTGTTTGGATTGCGGCACTAGTTAATTAATCAGCAATGTTTGTTGTAGTCATTAGTTTAAAAGACCTTTATTCGATTCGTCCTCCTAGATTTCCGTCTCCTTTACCTATATTTTTACCATTACAGATACTGTAACTCAATGTAAATAATTTAAATAGTAAGTGAACTACAAGCGCTTTTGAAATATCAAAGCGTTTAGGTGGGTAACCTAGGTCAGATTCTACTTATTAAATTAACTATATGGATTGATGTTTTATTTACAAGAAATTTAATCCGAAAGTTCTGAGTAGTAGATTATTAAAAGATACCTCGACTTGTAAGAGGAGGGGAGGAATTAGATGGTTTTATTAGGTACACGTAGACATTATTTTTAGCCGATTTCAAATAATTTATCTAGTTACCAATTGTTACCTCATAACTTATTACTGGGTAACCTGAGTTTTATGATTGCTTTTATTTAAAGCTGGTTTATCAAATGGTGCCTTTTAAATTTAGTCCACTTCTGACAATTTGATGGCGGTTCAGTTTCTTTTTTAAAAATATCTGTCATTACATATTTTATAAGAAAAAATATTCATAAACAATAACGCTGTAGCGAGAAGCGAGACATTTTAAAAGTTCAACTACCTTTGAACTTTATAATTAGTCTACTCAATAACAGTTTCAACAAGGCATAATGTAACAAGCATGTCATAAAATTCTAATTAAATCTCTC
>NC_052117.1:8061286-8076668 GCF_012273895.1 Zerene cesonia
AACCCTAGACTAGAATATAAAGGACTTTTCACATAAAATTCAATATTACACAAATGGTTTCCCCTTGTAGTGGTCTATGGGTAAATTGTATTATACCTTTTTCCATATTCAAGAATTCAATTTGCCTGCTAAAGTTTACTAGTTTTTGTTGACACTATGCGATTTATAAAAAGTATAGAATATAAATATTTTCAACAACAATAGTTGTAGTATATAGTTCGGAAATAGTAAGTATATTGAAGTTATCATAAGTGGAATTATTATTTTATCATATTATTATATAATGTACTTTTTACCATGTTACAAACAACACTTCCTTGACTATTAGAAAAAAACGGTAACATAAGAATATAACATAAAAACCCTATAGATTTTATTGATACCATTGAAGTGAAAATATAGTTCGTGAAATACCCTCTCAAGGAACCCTTTTGCGAAAAGGTTTTTAGTACTGTAACTCAATTTCTACAAAAGGGAGACACAAAATAATATAAATACCATTTACGTAAATATAAAAAGAAAGTCTAATACAGTTATCTTTTGTCACATTACAATCGTTTCGGTCGAAGATGGTTTGTGGAATCGGTTATTCTAGAAGGCGCGGAGAGTTTTAACCTTTATAATATTTAAATTAGGATATTTATTCATGGCATTGTTATAATGATTGTACGTAAAATATACCAAATTCCATTTAATATTGCGTTTTTCAAACTAGCTTCCATTCATCATCATCATCATCAGTCCATACATGTTCTATATGTGCAGAATTGAAATATCAATTTATTTCCTGCACGCTCTGGTCTCCCCGACTTATCGATTTTGAAGTCCTCACCACTGAGTCACCACTGCTATACTAACTACTAAACTAGCTTCCATTACCTTTTTATATCTATATATCTGTCTCTAAGAAGTAAATTAAGTGATTGGAAAATTTTAGCCAATTAACATTACAGTCATTTTATAATGATTGTAATGTTATTAACCAAAGGCACAATAAAGCAGATTAATAAAATTCAATAAACTTATCATAAATAACTTTTAGTGTTTTTTTTTTTTTATTTTCCACGCTTAATTTAAAACATTAATGTACAACAATTATTATCCAGTAAGCTCTAAACTATACTTACACACAAAAAATTAAATTAAAACAGAAATCATTATATAAAAAACATTTTCCCATCTAGTACCGCAAGCTCCTTGATATCCACCTTCATAATACATTTTATCTCACGTCACAAAATGTTATTTATTTGAAGAGTGATTTTCTCGTACATCGGAGAATTATCGAAACGAAATTTCTAAATAAATAAGGAAATAACTTTGAATGTTGGGATTCCCTCTCATTGATGTGTATATGTTATTAAAAATATGTTTTAATGTTTATGAGTCGTCATTCTAAAGCTATATATAGCTATTATGGTATTCATTCCTCAGCTGCATTTACGGTTTTAATAACTAAAAATATAAAACCGTGAATAAAAATCGTCTCCAATAGAAAGTAGTATGGACCCTGGTCCTGCAACTATTTTTGTAACTAATTTCATCGATATCGGTTGTGTGGTTTAATCACGAAAGGATAACATACAGATAATATTATTTTTACATTTAGTATTTACACTAAAGGTATAGTGATCCATATTTCATGTTGATATGATAATAAACTAGAGGTTTGAGTGTGTAGGCAAAAAGTAATTATTTAATTGTTAATTCTGACTCCTTCATAGTAAAATTTATCTGTATCATGTTTTATAACTCCTATTTAAATTCCAGAATAATCAATTCATATATTTTGATATATGAAAACTTTCTAATTAAAAAAATTATAAATTCAGTAAGTAGGTATCAGGTACTACCCTCGTCACATGTGAATGCATATAGGAGTATTTGTTCTTATATACTTAATATTATCTGTAGTATTTTAACGTAAAAAAAACAACCATTAGAGTGACACAATGTGCTTTATTTATAGACAAGGAGCATTCTTTACAAAACTATATACAGCCTTCAAGCACTTACTCACATTAACACAATACTAAGAGCAGCTATTGCTGTTAATGCAAGCTCCACACAGTTAAATATTTCATTACTTCATTTCGCATTAATTCATTTGTAACCGTCATTCACAAATCATAACGAATGTTCATGAATTCAGGCAATTTATTTACTCCGTCTATTTATTAAACCAATTATGTTATTGAAAACGTAAACACATTTAATCTACCTTCAAAATCTGGTAGGCAGTTAATAAATAGACGAACATTTGCCTACAACAAATACATAAAATAATACGTCAATGAATTTACCAACTGTCTTATTATGGCAGTATGTCATTAAATACTATTTAACAGGAAAGAAAATTGAAGTAAAATTATTGAAACAAAAGAATCCTTCTGTGCTCTCAAACGTATGACAAAATTGTATAAGCTACATCATCTCCTTCCTTTTATACCACTATCCCTGATTTTTCCAATTTTCAAATGACATGGCGTTATGAAAATTTAAGGCCCGTTTGCATTACGCCTCACACGCGAGACAATATTTTAAAATAAGTAGAGTATGTTTTAAGGGGCATAATGCAAACTTACTTTTACATTCAACGCAATAAATCTCTCCCTAACTAAAGTGCACATGAGAAATGGCTCCTATATTAAATGCATATCATGCAACCTACTTATATTTAAAAATAAAAAAGGAAAAAAAAAAACAACCAATTACGAAGTATTCACAAGCTGTCTATTAACTAATAAACAAACATAACTTCAAACAAAACTTGATCCTAAATTAAAACCCGTTAAAACAAATGAAATAATCCCATGAAATAACAAAAAAGACTTCTTAGAAAAAAATTAAAACAAAACGCTTCGATGACAATTATGATGATGTAATTTAGATTTTTTTTTATATCTAGCTAAATTTATAACCTGCTAACGAATGAAGAAAAACAATCGAATATAAACCAAGAAATTACAAAGTTGAATACACAAATTAAAAGTGTTTACATCTATCGATAATTCCAAATGGAAAATTATAAAATATTTAACGAATATATAAATTAATTTTGTAGTAAAGGCACGTTTTTGGATAAAAGGAACTTGGTTGGACGTGGTCGCGATGTTACTATGTTCTCAATGACTTCTTGATTATTATCAAAGGCAAATTTTTATTTCACATTGTAATTTTAGTCTTAGTTACACACTAAGCAGGGACGCGAGCAAAAATAGGGGTTACGGCTTGTACGATTCAAGCTCGCACAATTTACTATATTAACAACCGCCTAGAAGATATGTTTTGTAAAGAAATATTTGCCTTCGATATAATATGAAAAAAGCCATTTAATACACGCTTGTGTAGTGAGATATGAAAGACATTTTAACGTTTTAGAACGCAATCCATTAAAATTATCGCAGTTTAAATCCTTCAAAACTATTCTACGGTTTAAACAATACAATCTGTGAACAAACAATATTGGATGAATTTAATAACTAGATATGTATTTAATTACTACATATGAATTCCGTGATTGGAGCTAGAATGCATTTAATAAACGTGATTTTAAATACATCATTTATACGACAAATAATTCATAAGTTTTAAATGTAGTTTATAAATGTGACACGAAATATATTTAGTAACTTTTAAAATAAAGCATTCAATTGACGGAAATTGTGTTTAATCCTAGAATTAGTTTTTTTTTTATATTTATTCTGCGTATAAAAATTTGTTGGAGTGGTATTTATAAAAAGCTGTAAAAATGTATAACTGTTGCATGAAGCTAGGTTTAAGTGTTGTCTATTTTTTAAAAACAATACGTTTATGTTTTTTATATTTTCTATTTAGATTTAAACTATTATCGAAACATGTACTGTCTGTATAAAACTAGATCAAATTATCTCAAGACTTGTTCGCCTTATAAGATGCAAAGAAAATATTAAAATAAGTAAGTATATTATTCATTAAACATAGAACTCTACATGTTTAAATTGTCCTTTGCATGCATAATAATTTGCAATGAATGAAACATTAAAACATATCTATGAATTGTTTTCAGAATTCTTATGAATTAATTACAAAAATGTAATATAATTATGAATGGGATATGATATGTTCGTATATTTATAAAAATGAACAGATTTAATGTATTAATGAAATCATTTCAACTTTCAACTCAATAATGTTTCTATAGTTCATATTTATTAATTATTTAAGAATAAAATAAACAGTTAAGATTAAAATGTAGTTATTATATGGGAAACTCTCAACACAAATTACATTGAAACAAACATAAAACCATAATCGTACACTGTAATATGCATAAGGTATATTATAATAATAATGCTGAAATCATAAAAATCTATCTATTGTATATTGTAATGCATAAATAATACATGAACTTGTTAAGTACAGTTATTGAAAAAAAGTATCTCCAAAGATAAACTTAGTATTCAGAATAAAACCTATTACTATAAGCTTTCCATTTACCAATATAGCCTAGGCACTTACGGCGAAAATGTTTTGGCATTGCTAAAGATCGCCCGGTTTTTGCACACCGTGCTTTTACCACCCGTGACAATAAAGGATGCAATTACAAAAACGATGCTTTATTAATTCTAACATTTAATGACCCGGGTTATACTAGACATATTAACATACAATCTAGCTTTGATGGCAATGAATGATGATTATTACATATTTAAATCGTATACTAATTATAATTTTAAGAAAAAAATATTTCATGCCTTTATTTCACAAAAGAAAAATAAAATAAACAATTGCTATGACAAACAACTTGATTGAAATTTGTATTTTTCACTTAAAACATAATGAAACAGCAAATAGATACGAAAATTATGACCTTAATTAAAACCAAAGCGACACAAAGCGGCATTTTTAAAACAATCTTCTGTTACACACGAAAAACATAAGTTTCCGACCTTACACCTACGTGATATATTAAACAGCAAAACGTGATTTACGTCTGCCTTCCGAATATTGTTGATAAAGCGTTGTGAATTATTGTATAGTTTTCGCAGAGAGAATTCGGACTTTACGAGTATATTAAGATGGCGCTCACACAAAATAACTGAACCGTATTTTATTCAAACAGACAATCAAGATAGTAATGTTGCAGCGCCTTAAGATACGAAAAAAATAAATAAATTTGGTGTATAATCTTAATTTGGAAGTTGAAACATTAGGGAAAATAAACATATAATTCAAATACATTCGAACATCGAAATATAAACGGCTAATAAAAAGTGAACAGATTTAGAGTTTTATTGAGGAGAATGTACACAAATCATAAAATAATTCAATTTAATTTCATCAAAATAACGCTATCTGAAACTTTTTTTAGATAATTCTTTAGAAAAAAAAAATCTTTACAAATGATGGATAAACATATAGGTCCCGTTGTACACAAAGTATTTCATTTATTATAATAGATAAATAAAATTCCACACAATAGTAAATTCAGTATAACAAAAGCTTTCCAACCGTAATATCTTATTTATTTGTTGAAATCTACAAAAAAAAAAAACGCAAGAGTCACTGCGAAATATTAAACATATGATATAAAAATAATCAATGAAACAAAACTTTCAAATTGATCCACAAACTTAAATTGCGATATTATCATTTATCCCAGAAATTAGGACTTTATATAAACACAAAATGAAACACATTCAAAGACACAAAAATAACCTAAGAGCAACCTTTAACAGATGTCTCCTGAATATTTCAAACCATCTATAAATGTAACTTCGTATCAAAATATAATTTTGACACTTAAAATGAAATAACCAGTGCCTATATCTTCGACATACCATCGCAGACTTACAAAACAAAAGCAATTCTCTAGCTCGGTACAATCGAACATAAAACAAAACACGGAACATCGCAAAGCAAGACCTAAAAGCTAAGAAGTACTTAAATATTGACTTATTTGTCACAGCACGAATCGAATACCACACCGTAGCTCTCACTAGACATATTTGGGGAGTCATTCAACAACAGGGTATAGAAAACAATACGGGTAAACGTTCTTACTTAAATTCATCTACATTATTTGCGGCCTGATGCTTTCGTACGTAAAGAAACTAATAGAGCTGCTTTCATTACTCCCTATTAAATTAATTGAAAAAAAAACACGCGATCTCGCGCGAGAACCACATTAAAAACTAGCATTTCAATAAAATGACGTTGAATCTTGTTAAAACAGAAATGAATATAAATCGGTGGGGAAAATACTTAAGATATATTCCACCGATGTCCAGACCTAAAATTTAGGTGATAAAGTCTGGTGTTAACTCTGTATAACAAATGCAATCAATGTATATGATAATATACCATCAGACCACAACTAAAGGCTACTCACGTCCACTAAAGCATCTCCCGTCGTTCATACTACGAATAGGTAACAAAATAACTAAAGCGGAGAACGTGAACATAACACATAGAAATGTACTTACAGTGATTAGCCAACGTGTACTCGTAAACAGGTTATCATTAAGTGAGTAAGAAACTTCTAGTAAAAAAGTGTTTATTTTAGACTTAGCAATAGGATAAGGAGGAATCCCACTTGACGCAGCGGCAAAGAGGAATTTGACACGTCTGTACAGGTAATTGAGTTGTTTTTAGATTCAAGATGCTGTCCAAAATGATGGATTTCCAATCAGGCGATGCGAGGCAAGTATGAATTAATCACTTCTTTTAATTTATTAAATAATAAACAACAAATAAATACCCATACACTTCGAGAATGCTTGGAAAAGTGGAAAGTAATAAAATATTTAATAAGAAGTGACAAAACCCGCAGTTATTCAGACGTTTCACATTGAATTCTAGTATAAAAAAATGCATTACAGTTCGCTGCGTCAAGCCGGAATCGTCCTAAATACATTCAAACTATTGTCCAAATTACAAAATTACATCGTATTGTGACGTGAAAAGTGTAAACCATTGAGACATTTATTTCCATTTAGCTGCCGTATATCTTAATCTATTAGAGGACTCTCCGATCTAAATCATTTAACAATTTGGTTTACAATTGCAATTTCTCTTTACGACATTTTATCCTTCAGTTTATGGCTGTGAAGTTAGCCACACATATTCTACGTCGTAAACAAAAAAATATAAAACTCCTTTGCACACTGCTAACACGACTCGTAGTAACTTCACAGCTATAAACTTGTGCCGACACGATATTAAGTTTATTGTTTTGCGTGATAGTTGAACCCCGAAGCAATTTGTAGTCGTCAAAGATGAAGATATATTACTTCATAAGTAATTGAAATTGGTTAACAAATAGATATCGCGCTAAAAATAAACTGAATACCACGTAGCCATTACAAAATTTCTTATCTATTACAAATTTGGTTCATGGCGTCTCAGCTTTGAGATGGCCAAAGCGTTCTAGAAATTTCTTTGATGCCTATTACCATAAACATGTCAGGAGGGCGCAGCAAATTTTGTACTGTATGAAGGTAGATGCTAGGAAGAATAAATGCAGGATCAGATAGCGTACGTTGTCTTGTCTAACAGGTCTGGTGACTAGAGGTGTGCTTCCCTTCGCCGGGAATTGGCCAGTGCGATAGAACTCCTCAAGCATCTTGTCCTTTTCTATGAATCGATCGTAGAGCCAGTTGGTCATGCCTTCAGAGTCTGAAGGTACCTGGGGAAAGCAGAAGAAGCTTATTCGATATTTCACGTTTTCATCCAAATATTGGGACAAAAAGCGTTTCGTAAGTAGATTTACTTAGTGTAAAACACTTTTGGTGTGTGTAATGACTGAATGACTACAGCTCGGTACAATTGATCGTCTACACTTATTAAGGATAGACGATCAGTTGTACCAACAATTTACTTTGTAAAAAAGGTATGTGAATATTCCTTTCCTTTCTTTTTCTTTTTCTGGTACAAAATTTATACTAATTACTTTAAAAATTTTACGTAAATAGCCTGCTGCTGAAATGAACAGCAAGCTGCTTGCAAACAATCTGAATCAGGGTTAGTTTCGACCAAAAAATTTCAACCACAAGTTTGGACTTAGGACGAACTTCTATACAAGTTTGAAATAATATTTTTACTTTAAGAAACAAGATTATTTATTCTTTTTTTATAACACTGAAATGCTATAAATGCTATAGTGAGTTGTCAAGAGGCTAGGCGTTGAAAATGTTTGGCAAAAAGACGCGGGTTCGAATTCCGCCTCGTCATGATTTTTTTTCTAGTCTTTAAAAATTTCTCAAACAAATTTTTTCAAGTCTCAAAATGAAATAGTCTAAAACGCCTATCCTCATGTCTTCCAGAACTCACCTCGGAGCTAGGATACAATCTATAATGTATATGCGTGGTGCACGCTGATCGGATACCGCAGACCACATCAGTGAGGTGGAGGGGCACTCTCTCGGGGTACGCGATGGTTACGTCGAGGATCCATTCGATGCCGTCTCCCGACTTGTTGGCGACCTTGACGCTGTTCTGGTTGAAGTTGTTGTCTGAAGAGTATATAGGGTAAAAGTATTTTATTGTATGAGCGTTTATTTATTCATGATTCTAAATAAACCTGCATTACAGAATACTGCCTATCGCAAACACTAGTTCCCTCCATTTTTTACCTCAAAATTTACAACAAGTTATGAGGAAGTAATTGAATATTATTATTTCTAATAGATATTATTATAACCTCTCTGAAATCATGGATTTTCTGTCTGCTGTGACCGGGCAGACACGATTTTTTATTGTGATTAGGTGTTTGTTGCTTTAATTCGAGTATTAATTATTTAGAAGTCAAAGACTTTCTCGCGTTTAAAATCCTTTAAAAAGTAATTATTTCATAAATATTTTTTGTCAATGCCTCCCAAAAATCGAAGCTAGTACCACTCGGTTCAAATAAAATAAAACCTTCACGTGTAACATTGCTTAATTATTCCAAAAACCTGAGTGTCAAAAGTCTTACTAAGTCTAAAGCTTTTACTTTAACTTCGAAAGTCGTCAGCGTTTTTTAATAATTGTATGAAAAATGATTTACAAATGTATTTCATAATTAAATGACTGTGTAGTCTTGTAGATTACTCAATAGTTATAATAGAAGTAGGCCATAATAATTGTTTTTAATATTTTAATTTATATATACCCTTCTTGTCCTCGCTTTTCGACGTGCTGGGTTGCTCTCTGTGCGGGCCAACTTCTTCCATTATGACTTTCATTGCCCCAGCGCGGGGCAGCGAGACATACTCAAGCTTGGGCAAATTGTTCTTCTCAGCAAATCTAATAAACAAAATAGATATAAAATAAATGTAAAAATTTGTTAAAATGCCTGTTTTGTAAACTAGGTGACCTGTCACTCCATCCGTATGTAATGGAAATGAACCTTGTCTTTTTTATATATAATAAAAATTTCCGTTAACTGTTTATGATGGTTACTTTCAATCAAAGCCGATCTAGCCATTCCAAAGGTAAAACTGAATTAATAGACATGTAAACCTTGTTTTTTTCTAATATTTCTCGACTCGTGTAGCAGTTTTGAACACCAACAATTAAAAAACACTTCAATTTCACCTATCTGTTAAAATAAACATAAGCACCTCTTTTTATATCTATCTAGACCCATGATATACGTATTATTAACTTTGGTATTTGAGAAGAAGGTCATCAAGGTCTACACCCCACACCCTCACCCTCACAGAAATGAGGTGACGATTTATCCAGATCTCTCATCCCATTTGAGACATCAATTAACTAATTATTTTTGTCACTGTCAATACAAACATCTATTTTGTAACTTGTTGGTGTAATGTTCCTCTTTATTAATGTGTGTTTTAATAACAATTTATGAGTTTTTTAAAAGCCTAAAGAAAACAAAATTCAAATTGAATTTTTATAATACGAGTACTACTAGCTCATGCCCGCAGCTTCGCCCGCGTGGTAAAAATACTTTTTTTGTCGGTACAAACTTTCATGACCTACTTTCTATACAATTTATTAAAATACTTTGATGCTTCTTAACGTGCTACAACATAGTGGCTATCTGTATGCCAAATTTCAGCCCGATCGGTCCAGTAGTTTGGCCTGTGCGTTGATGGATCAATCAGTCAGCCACCAATGCGTTTTATATTAAAACTAGCTGCGCCCTGCGGTTTCAGCCGCGTAAGTCCGTAACCCTTAGGAATATCGGAGTAAAAAGTTGCCCATATGTTATTCCAGTTGTCCAGCTGTCTACGTACCAAATTTCATTGCAATCGGTTCAGAGTTTTTGTGTGAAAGAGAAACAAACACACACACACATCCTTACAAACTTTCGCATTTATAATATTAATAGGATTCGTAATAAAACAAACTTAGAGCGATTTACCGATCAACAGTGCTTTAAAATCAAGTGGAACTAACCCATGTATGAGCTATAGATCCATATTCCTACATATCACAACTGGAAAAAACAAACACAGCAATATCTTGCACATTAATAAATAGCATTATAAAAAAAATTGGCCCTCAACAACGAAACAAAACATCTTTTGAAGTGCACTCGAAACAAATACGAGAGGGCTTACTTGCCTGCCTCGTTAGAAACAAAACACGAATAATTGGCAGGGGGCGTTTTTACTATTTATTTTTGTATCTCCACGTTAAACTTTCCACGTATTGACATTTCGCTGTGGAACAAGCGAACTACTACGCACACTAGTAGGTATACGCATACCGGCAAAGGTGCATGGCGGCAAACGAGCGATTCGCATGAAACAGATTTAGTTTAGTGGACTTGAAGCTATATCCAGTCAATCTAAACATAAAAATATGGTCAAATATGTTATTGTATTTAAGGATAAGCTAAACCGCCACTATATTGTTCGGCTTTTAAATAAAATAAAAAAACTTTAATATCGATTCAACCAGTAAAAAGTTATGAAGTAACAAATACAAAGAAAATACACATTTTTGAACTCGGTTTTAAAATTACGGGGAGCCAAATTTTGGTAGATACAGACAAGCATTTTTTTGCGCAGTTTATTATACTTCACTAAACAAATTGGAAGGAAACCTCTAAAGGTACTCGTTACAGTAATAAAAAAGCTAATACTAATACTACATATTAATAACAATATGTATAATTTATATTTTCATACTATTTACTATACAAACTACATATAGACAGCAGATGCGCAGGAGCGTGCGTTCAAAATGATTTGAATCTTATAACAAACCTTTGGCTAATTTCTCTCCTCTTATGCAAAAAACCTCCTTCAGGAAACAGCACCATAAACTGTCGTCCGAGAGGTATGTAATACTTGTGAATGTGTGCCCTCAATTCTTCTAAGGACGCATCTCGTCTGGCCTTGCCCTGTAAATAGAGATCTTGTTATTATGGGTGTAAATGTCATTATTATAAATTTAATGGGAGAGTGTATTTCCGTGCTGCAAAATTAATGGACTTATTAAAGAAGTAGGAAATTTATATGAAGTTTATTTATTTTAAGCACTTTGTACTAATTATCAAATAAAGAGATTTAGAGAAAGATTTTCATGAGGTAGGTATAGATATATTTTATACTATCTAAGATCAACTAAATTGTAATATTAACAGTCCTCAACTTCACCAAATTCTTACTTTTTCACGCTTTGAATCGCTTCACCTGTATGTTTTTATGTTTGTATGCAACCGACTCTTTTAAACTCGATTTCGACCCACTTTAAACGGACATATTGTATTTGTACACTTATCAAGGGTCAATAACAATTCAATAATATGATGTATTAATCTCTTCACCCTGATAAAGATCACCAGGGATAAACAATTGCCCTACACTCAAAATTTTCAAGGTTGCCTAAAAGCAATTGAGACAATTCAGTTGATTGTACTGTATTTATCATTTTACAACCTGCATACCAGATTTGAGTCTTCTCCAAAATTTTGTAAGCCACACGCTCAACTCTGCAATAGTTTAAAATAATGTATGTATGTAATATATGAAAGGGATTCTTCACAACACAGGGGATCCTAGTGTGGAGTTTCAAGTGAACAAATTTCATATACATATGTTTCTAACCACATATTTCCAACAACCGATACGTTTCGTCCTCTCAAGAAGTCCACCTCTACACCCTAATTCATCCTTCCCCACATCCACGATATGTTAACTATTAATGGGTCCGTCACAGATCATGAACTCCAACCTAATGGTTATTACCACTCGATGAGAATGCATTTCTGCCCCCTTCATTACCAACATTTAGGAGCGTGTAAAATGACGCGTCCGTTATTTGATTAGCGATTTTCCCCAATGCTTTTGGCAACGTTCGTTTCGCTGTACAATTTCGCAATAGATTGTTTAGTCTAAATATATATAACTCAAAAAATATATAAAACTGAAAGGTGAATGATTGACAAAGTGATCTATCAACGCACAGCCCAAACCACTGAACCGATCCGGCTGAAATTTGGCATGCAGATGGATATTGATATAATCATGCGCTAAGAAAGGATTTTGACAAATTCTACCCTGAAGGGAATAAAATAGGGGATGAAACTTTGTAGTATGAAAATTTATTAAGACCGCGCGGGCGAAGCTGCGGGCAACAGCTCGATAAGTAAATAGAAATATTAGAGGATTGAATTACAATTTACAACTTGTGAGTGCAGGGTGGTGCTTACTGAGCGCAACCGATTGCAATTGAATTATCGTTTCAAATTTTAGATTCCCATCTATATTAACATTCATTAGAAATTTTCAACTGCCTTTCATTAAGATGTTAATTAATTTCTTATCTATTTACTAATATCATATTTACTGAAGAAATAATCATAATGAATCAAGTAAATAAGAGTGTCTATTTTATCCTCCGCGGGCGCAAAGCTAGCTATAAAAATATGCTATTTAGTCTTTATTCCACCCGATAAATAGTGTACTCATTGCTACATCTCTATCCGTATTTTATACCATCAAACAACATTACCACGCACTCCCAACCGCTTTGAACAAACACTATGACGTCACGAATAATCACGCGAATGAGAGCTAATCAATCACAGCGCTGCCGATAGCCACCTGCAGCGACTGCAAGCTACATAATACGATTTGTTTGTTAATTCTTCAGCAAACGAGGCTGGGCTGCAGCTGAATTACGTTACATGCTCGTGTATTGTCTTTCATTTGATGGAACTGCGAACCAACTATGCGCAGCTTCTGTAGCAAATGACAGGGAACGTTACAGGGACGGCAGATAATGCGAAAGTCGCTCTGTCCGTATTTTCTTCCCGTCTAAACCACTCAATTGATTTGTATGTCCCTATGACCCTATGTATTCTTATATGTATAAAGCTACGCAACGGATTTGATGTTTTTTTTTTAAATAGATAGAGCGATTCAAGAAGAAGGTTTGTGCGTACAATGACATCTATTAAACTACTCCGAATTTAGCGTGTGCGAAGCAGCGGACACAAGCTAGTATAACAATAATTTATGTAACAATACGTCGGCCTGTATATTCAAAACGCTTGAACAGATTTTACAAGCAATTCACCAACAGATGAGTTAAACTCAATTGCTGTACAAACATTAATATAACATTTACACACGATAACAATATTTTGACGTTGCCAAAAATTTTACAATGATTAAACATTTACAAAGTCGCAGGAAAAAGCTAAAAAAATGGATGTAATGGAGCAACAACAAGAGAGCCATTTATAAATCCATCAGTTTTATATTTAATGTTCTGTGTGAATTTATGAAATACGAAATACATTTTCATTATTATTGCGCCATTGTATATAATACGTATTGGATATGG
Source organism: Zerene cesonia (assembly GCF_012273895.1). NCBI lineage: Eukaryota > Metazoa > Arthropoda > Insecta > Lepidoptera > Pieridae > Zerene > Zerene cesonia. The sequence goes on from NC_052117.1 coordinate 8,075,075, forward strand.
TAATTTAATGGAATTAAATGTATTTTAGCATTAAATACGAGTAGTTATCGATAATTTTAACGAATGTTAAATAAATTACATGATATATTGAGTTGAGGTTCGTGATATATCAAAACTTATTGTAATATTAACATTAAGTAAGAACATAATAATGATTGGAATCACCGAACCAAAGATGGCAGATTTACAGAAGAATAGAGAATTTGATAGATGTGAAGTAATGAAAATTGTGTCTCAATATTAGCAACTATAGTGTCCACTTGTAAAGCGACAGTTCACTAAAATCAAGCGGATTACCGTGACGTCTTAAAGCAGTACTAATTCCAGAGTGGAAAAAAGACATAACTATATAGGCTGTCTAGCGCAATCACTCTCTCATTTTTTTTTCTTTCCGACACTAGCCGATTAACCCTGCACCGTTTAATTATAATATCAATAATCCCTACGTTGACAATTTACCCGCGAATTTATTAAGAAATTATTATCTATACTAATATTGTACAGCTGAAGAGTTTGTTTGTTTGAACGCACTAATCTCAGGATCTATTGGTCCGATTTGAAAAATTCTTTCAGTGTTAGATAGCCCATTTATTGAGGAAGACTATAAGCTATATATGATACTCGGGCGAAGCCGGGGTGGACCGCTAGTAATCATACATAATCGCAATTTTTGTAATTAAACTAGATTGTGGTCGATGTACCACACCTGTAGTCACAAAGAGTTAAAAATTACGTAATAAATTTCGATATTATCGATTCAGTACTAAAAATTCCCGAAACATATATAAACACTACTACGATACTTGAAATCCTTGTGAAATTCCTTAAATAACACTACAATACTCGCAAGTAGTAATTGAAGGTAAAAACTTGTACACGCCAAGTTCGACGGCCGACCAATTGCGATACAGCGCTTACCGGGAAATCACGATGTGGATTCTTATCCATTATACCCATGCATTATTATCATACAAGCCAAATATATATAACTGTATCCCAAGAGGAAGGTGCTCCCCAAACAGGCAACAGTTTTGATTCGGGGACCATTGTATCGTTCAGTTGTTATATTTCTCTTTACCCAATTACTGATATGATTATTAAACGATTTTTATTATTACTAACTTCTCGCCCCCGGCCTCGCCTGTGATCAAAAGAAATTTCCGTGGAAATGAGATGTTTCAGCACTATCACTATCTAGCAGATCTCCGGAAACAAAACTCGTACCATAAAATTACTCCGTTGTGACATTGATGACAGACAAATAAATGAATAAACACAATGTATATATGTAAAAATTGATTATATTTCTATAGCTGTTTCAATCCGGACATCCAATGAAAATTAACAAAATCAAAAATATTAAAAACAAGCAACGATAAAAGAAATGGATTTTTTTATCACTAATTTTTATGAATTAAAGTCCCTTCCCGCGTCTATATGTATGTATGCTTAGATATTTAAAACTACACAATGGATTTTGATGGGTTTTTTTAGTTAGTGATTCAAGAGGAAGTTTCATATGTACCTAGTCTTGCCATAAATATTGTAATAAAGAAAAAAGAAAATTGTTAACTGCAAATAACATTTATTACTT
>NC_052117.1:8077668-8103599 GCF_012273895.1 Zerene cesonia
AGATTCGAAATTCAAATGTAATATTTTTTTATAATTAAGTGTAACAGTATTTATGGCCAGACTAAGTATAATAACATTTATTAAACTAATCCGAAATTAACGCGTGCAAAGCCGCGGTAAGCTAGTTGGCTGAATAAATGTCCGTCGAGGAGATCTATAAAGTTGCCAGTCACAATACTAATTTAACAAAGGATAATTTATATTTCTGGTAATAGATATTGAGTCCATTTTGCGATAAACTTTGGCTTAAATCATTCACAAAGAGCGCGCTAAAAATGCGCTATAAAATTTATTGGAAAATTTGAAATTTCCCGAATTTTCTCAATATTTTTCACATAGCTGATAGAATGTATTGTTAAAATTAAATTACATTGTACTGTTTGTGTGTGAGTGTGTATAAATAATAGCATTTTTTCAAACTAGCTGTAGCACCCGGTTTCAACTGTTGCTTGACAACAAACCTTTGCCCGTATCAGGTTATATTTTATTGGATAAAAGAAATGCTTAAAGTAAAAGAAATACTAAGCAAAAAGTATTTTATTTTTTACTAAAATATGAATTCTTTCTAAACTTAAAGCTTTATTATATTGTTTTTTTTAGAAAAGGTAAATCTATTTATTTTAAAGGTATTTTTTGGACATAAATTCTTAAAATAAATCTACGTAATTTAATACAATTACTCTGAATATGAATTTAAATCAATTAATCTGATTGTACTCAAAAGGTAAATACAATACTGAGCTCAATAAAAATAAAGCGACATTAAATGTTTTTCATTTAACATTGTTAAAGCTTACTGTTTATGTGTGGTTTTCGTTTAATTTCAATAAATTTATTTCTTTCTTTCTTTCTTTTTATCTTTCTTTCAATGTTGTACAAACAAATCGCTCAAAGCAAGACATCTTCACGACACGTCTTCCCAACAATGGAAACTCGTCGCCAATACGTCGATCGTTAGGTTTCAAAAGTCCTTCCGTCGAGTCTAGATTGGAGGTAACATCTCCTAGGTCGATGCACTCGTGGGAATAATCTTGAAGACTCGGTACCTACACAACGTAAGACGCTGAAATTCTGTGACGTAAGAATAAACATTTGTTATTATTTAAGTCAACGTTTATTATAATCCTATCTATTATGTGTAACTATAAAATACCAGTAAAAATACAAATAGCATTGAATAATAAACCACAAAATAAGAAAACCATACACATCAACAGAATCTAGGCATATTTTGTATTTCAGATCAAAGATCAGATACAAAGATCTATGAAGAATTCTCTAAAGAAGTAGATGAAGGCAAAAATTGATTTTCAAGCTACGTTGCGTACAATATTCGTTTAAATATAAACCAGCAGTCAACGTGTGTAATATACACGAGTAAACCAACATATAAAAAAGTCTGAATAGGGGAATCCTATTAGGTTTCATTTCGAATACAAAGATCTAAAGACTCACTTCTCCTATATTTAACCCTTTATATAAAGGTAACCATTAATATAAAGGTAACGTTAATTTACCATGTTTAGAGATCACACTCGAAACATTAGGCTTTTGCACAAGATAGATTCTTTACAATTATGTAAGTTACATCATACAAATATATTAGTGACTTGCGGTCCACCTCGGATTCACGTGGCACATAATGTATAGCCTTTTAAATCGGTCGAGTAGTTACTGAGGTTAGCGCACTCAAACAAATGAAGCAAACTCTTAAGCTCAAACTCTAAATCCATATCATAATGATCTTTAACCATTGGTGTCAACAAAAAATCAATAACAACCAAAAAATTTATAAACATGAACAGCAATTTGGATTTACATCATTCCCAAACAGCCCATGTGCAACCAAGTTTTGACAGCTCGTAAGTAACAATAAAAGCGTACAAAACGTAAGCGTCGATGCGGAACACGACCGCCCCGCGCGAGCTCCATTATGCAAATGAGGAACGACGCGCGCAGCGAATGCGCGTGCGCAACCATTACTAACGCTTGGTTAAAAAATTATAAAATACTCGTACATGGAAAAAAAACTGTATTATTTTTGTTCAATCCAGGATGAGAATAGATAAAAACAGAAAAAATAGCTTCTGATTAAACAAAACAAATTTATAAAAATTACTGACTTTTTTGCAAGTGATATAAATAATAAATATGAAACTGCTAAATATTTATTCTTCACTTGTTACAAAACTTACTAATATTTTATTAAAACAAACAGTGAAATATTTGGAATTAATAAAATCTACAAATGAATATTGCGTGAAGTTCATTGAAGATAACTGAAATAATAGTTCAGAGCATTTATCAATAAGTTTCAAATAACTGCGGTTCGTTCAATAAAATATTGAATGACTGCACACCTGTGTATCGGAAGTGCGCGCGACCGCCTGCGCACGCGCCGTTCCGGTTCACAGACCGACAAATGCCACGTGGCAATAACATGTTTTAAGCTTTTTGCTTATATGTAATTCAGTATTTGATGAGGCAATATAAATGCACTCTTTGGTATTTTGTTGTTTTAACAATATTAACTGATGTTATCCAAGTATGTCTGAAATTTATAATTATAAAATCGGTCAAGTGCGAGTTGGATTCGTGACACTAAGGACTGTACAAATAAACTAAGAGTCCCCGGAAAAACAATTTGTCGCACATCCAATATATAACCGTTGCTTAACCACAATCTTTTATTATTAAAATCGTCTCTGAAAATTTCAACTGTCTACCTATCACAGTTCATATGATACAGCCTGGCGACAGACGGATGGAGACGGACAGACAGACAGACGAACAGCGAAATCTTAGCAATAAGGCCCCTTTTACCCCTTGGGTAGGAAACCCTAAAAATGAATAATAAACATAAACATGCAATGTCTCATAAATGCCTGTTCAATACAATTTATTATTGTAGAAATCACAAACACAATCTTTACAAACTAATACAAAAAGGTGCTTTCTTATTTATAGCTAAGCTATTTATAGCTGATCAGTGTGGTGCTGAAAAGAGAAACTACTCAGCATGTGCTACACGTAATGCACAGCGCTGATTTTCAGTGATTAAGCTTCACCACAATCTTTTAAAGCGCTTTACTGAGACGGCCATGTCTGAAAAGAATCACGGCCACGAAAAAGTAATGACGGACCCAAATCCCGTTCCCCGGCGAAATTTCCCGGCTCAGACGCAGGAAATGAAGGGAGAAGTTTCACTCCAATTTGCCCCGGACCAACTTTGGCCCCGGGAAATTAACTGGCACACTTTCGAGGATAATCTGTATTTATCTTTGAATCGTGTCTTATAATTAAGTTTTTTGAGCAGCTCTCTCGATGTCGCGTTCGATCGCCGCTCGAAGTTTTGCGAAGTTCTTATTGGTCCGATGGCCGTTCGTTAGCCGCAACTTTTAATTTTATTTCGCTGAGTTATAATTATTTGTGGGGATTAGTGGGTATTTAGTACTTCGGTCAATTTGTTTAGAGATATGCTTCAAATTCATTATTAAGGAGATAGTGACGTGATCATTTTATTTATTTTATTTATTTATTTATAATACTTTATCGTACAAAACAGAAAGAAAAGTTTATACAAAATAATGGCACAATAATATTTCGCACAAAAGGCGGCCTTATTGCTAGATAGCAATCTCTGCCAGGCAACCTGGTAGGAAAGGAAATGCAAGTGCAATTGCAAATCATTATGAAGCTGTTATAGTAATGATTCTATTATATTTATTATTTGGAAGTACGTGTCCCAGTATCAAGCAAATTACGCTAAATATTGTTTGATGAAATGTATAATACAAACGGTAAATGAAATTTAGTTTAAAGTTATTAATTGAACTGTGTTTCAACAAAGCCACGAAAATTAGTAGTTAATTATTATTTTATTCGATTTTGGAGCTATGTTGACGCTCATTTTTATGTAAAATTCTTTCTTGCTTTAGCCATGCCACGGATGTAAGCAGCTACATATTTTTAAGCGCTTTATTCTTATGACTATTTGTTTCTATGTCTTCTCTGTACTATCCATATGTTAAAGTAATCATTCAATAAAAGAACCATACAATAAATTTGCCATAATCAACCAGCACTAAAATTAAATACCATTAAAGATTCACACTAATATTTTCACAACACACCAATCCACCAACAAGGCCGGCCGTCCCTTTAGCGCCGTAAAGCAAATTCAAAATATAATTCCCGCGCCACCCCTTTTGATGGAAGTCGGAAAACTTCCCAAAACTCTCTCGGGAAATAATACAAAACTAGACACCTCGTGCTCGGGCCAATAAGAAAATGAGAGCTTGACTTTATACTTTAATTAAGCGACTTAGCAACACCCCGCGCCGCAAAACACGCTCGCATTTTGCTGTATTAATAACTTTATCATTGTGACTGCTTCCATTTGATATTTCTTATGCTGGGTGTTTGATTATCTTAATATACATAATTACCTAATGTGTCATATTGTTTGTCCACGATGGACTCCTAAACTACTAAACGGATTTTAATCAAATCTGCACAGCGTGTGCAGTGTGATACTATTTTTAAAAAGAGAATTTTTTATTATTTCAATTAAGGCACATAACTACCCAAGCGGAGCCTGCAAGCGGCGTGCAGTTAGTATTACATATAAATACAATTTTTATCATTGCTTCACTGCACAAGCGTGAGTCGAACCTAGGATCTAGTTGAAAACCAGGGCCAGGCTTATTCCTAGTCTATGCTGAAGAACTAGATCCTTTTTGGCGGTACTGTGGAACACTACACTTTATTATGTTCATTTATGTTTTGTTATTTGAAGGTATATCCTTTTTAATGCCTATTTTCCCTAAAAAAGGAACGCACTGTTTCATCAAATAAACATTTTTTTTTTATTTCTTTCAATACTGTTAAAGCCAAAATTGGTATAATCAAGTGATCATCTGTTATATTTTATAATAACAATATTTTATAATTATTCGTAAAGTTGAACTTTTGTTGAACTTTGTAAACTATGTTTAATTCACACTGCGTAAGTACTTATCTATACTTATATTATAAAGCTGAAGTGTTTGTTCGCGGTCCAGTATATTAAGAACATTCTTTCACAATCATTTTCAACATGTCATCAAATTTTGATGTCTCTACACGTAATCTCTACCTGTAGTACATGTACCTGTAGTTCAATTTTCGGATATATTTGCATACCATCACCCAATTATGAACATTAAACATGCCCCTCGCCGGCATCTATTTTGCAGCGGCCGAAGCAATTATTAATTAAAACAAATCGACGGTCCGGATACCTCAATTATAATAATTGACAACTTTGTATTAATCAAGCGATTGACTGCCCGCCGGAGGAGGGAGGGAGGGGGGGTTGGACCACCCAAGTGGATATAGAGCTATGGGAAGAGACATGTAGTGTACTGATGCACACAACAACGATTCATAGCTCAATATTTCATTAATACAAGAAAATATATCAGTTGAAAGACTTGGATTTGTTTTATTAAGTATTAATGAGAAGTAAATTCGAATGAGGCAGTGTTATTAAGAATGGTCGGTGGCTGGAATTTATAAATAATGAGATAATTAAAACATTACACAGGTAATGTATGTCTAACAAAACAAACGCAATAACAGCATAACGTGCAAACATTTCTATTGTATTTTGCAGCAGACAACTCATAAAATTTCGCTCGATTATCTGCATTCCTTTTGGAAAATTATAATATAAAAAGTCTTTACGTATAAGGTTGAAACATAATTGATCAATAACAAAAATTACGTTAAAAAAATACATACAGTGATCAAGAAAACTGATGGAAATTGACATTAATATTATTCTACTAGATCTTCAATGTAATTGATATAACAGGCTAATAATAATCAATTTGATTTGACGTATATAATTAAGCAAAAGTTCAATGCTAACTTTTTATTTATCTTAACGTCAGAAGTGCATTTATTTATATGTGCCAGTTTTGACAATTTGATGTAATCGTAATTCGTATATCGCATAAATTATTTATTGAATTTGAACAAATTAGATCTGTCTAACAATTGTCTAGACTAGAAAGCTTCGAATTATATAGAAAATGTCAGAAATACACCCCATAAGCCCATTCGTATGTTACGTATAAAATACTTATGACAATGTGGTAAAAGAAAATTCTAGAATAACATGCCATTGAAGCGTTTTGGCATCAGGCCACACATATATTGTATCATTTCGCGCCATAATTCCATCATAACATTAATATTTGTCTATTTATCTGTACACTTCCCGCTGTATACATCAAATGGGTTCCGTTTAATAAGATCGTATTCAGTTCTAGCAATCGATGACTCCCAGTATCCGGACCAATATAGTCTACCCTATAATTTAACTTTGTATCTTTGATTGCCAAGTTTGTGAACAATCAGCACTTCTCAGACAAACGGGACCTTGAAGCACATTGCTATTAAGACGATTGAAATTGAATGTTTTGATAGTGTATCTAGGTGAGATAATCCAAACTCACCGAGTTTGTAAGGACCTGGGGCGTTACCGCGACGTCTTAAACCAGTACTAATTCCAGTGCTGGAAAGTTATGACGGTACTAGTTCTTCTTCCCAGAATAGAAGGGCTTTTTCGATACACTGGAATAAGTATTGCTTTAAGACGTCACAGTTACTGTTACGCTAAAATTTATTCACAAAGTGAAACCTTTTATATTGTTGAAACAGTAATAAAAGTGTATATTTAATAGTCGCCCATGGTAACCTTGAATAAAACCTAATAAAAACCTAATGTCCCTTAATAATAATAATAAGAAGTCCCTTAGAAGTAGTGTAACATTTGAAAATCAGTTCATTAGTATCAGACATTTATTTATAACACATTGACCTTGGATCTGATTTGTGGACACAACAAGTCTTTAATAGGTATAATATTCAATGTGTAACGTTAAAAATTATCATTACAAAATCTTCAAGAAGAGAATTCTTAGAAGAAATGAATTTCAAGAAAAAAGAATGTCAAGAAGAAATTTTATTCCCACATAAAATGGCCGGCAACATCGCGATGACTGCATATTATGGCGTTGTGTGTGCATATGGGCACACCGATCACTTACCACCAGATGACGCGTCTGCTCACATCCTATATAATAAAGAAAAAATTTAAATATACTAAACACTTCTTTCACAGCCCATGTCCATACATGTATTTCCATATTCCATATTCATTCACTCCAATACTAGAACTCGATTATTAGTAACAGAAACCATTCAAAATTAGCGTGCGTGACACACATGCGTCGCTTGCGGGGCTTCCCTATCCTGTGGCCGGCTTCCGATTTCTCTTTAATTACGTAATCGGTCTATTGGGGACGTTTAAATAGTCTAGTAAACAATTTGAGAATTTTTCGCGGATCGAAAAATTCTTCATTATCTGTTCCGATGTCGAGAAAAGAACCTATATATATTTCTTAAATAATATAATGACTGTAATTTTTAATGGATTAAGAGTTTCTTTTTATCTATATCTTGTTTTATGTTGAAAGATACTTTATTCAATTAATTGTACCTATACTTTGAAACTTACATTTTAAAATTGCTTTGCTTTAAATTTTTTTTCGTTTGCATTGACCCTATATTATGACTGTACTTTACGTTTGATTTGATTTAAAATGTAAACAAACATTCGTAAACCTTTTAAATAAAAAATGACACATTTATAATAAACAAATAATCCATATAACTTAACAATAAAATCAAACATACCCAAGGCTACCTAAAAACGACTTTTAGACTACGTATCGCACATCCTGAAACAAACTTACTACACAGAGTAATTTCATTACGTTCAATGAGACTCCCACAGGCGCTTTCTGATTAAATTATTGTGGCAAAACGTATTATATTACTTTTATATCTTATATATGTACCGATAGAAAGACTGAAAGGTAATCTCTACTATAAAATGATGCGACAGTACCTCTGCCAGTCTGTTTGACGCTTCCTTATGCATAAACCACTAAACCGATTGGGATGAAATTTGGTAGTAAGATAACTTAAGACCAAAGACAGGATATAGAATAGGTTTCATCAATCTATCAATAAATAGAATGCTAGCAATATTTATGCTACTAAGATTCATTGAAAAATATCCTTTTGGTAATATCGACAAAGACTTTCCTTAAGAATGAATATTTCTAAAACAAGTTAGTTTAAAGGAGAGCCAATGCTAAGCCTAACTAAAGATTTGCTTATTATCGTTAACACAATTTTATTTTGAGTTTATGTATTTCTTTAAATATTTAAACGAGAAAAGTGCAAGCTGTGTAAACGATAAAACTAAAAATAATTATTTTAATAGACAAACTAATTCCCCTTCAAGTTGTTATAACTAGACCAAATTTTAATAAGACCATATGGCAGGCACCAGCTTTCAATTAAAAAATAAAATTAAAATCGGTTGATCCAGTGAACTCATCGTCATACAAATCTAGTAAAATATTATTAAGTAACAAACATAAAAAATACATTTGACTCGATAGCCTTCTCCTTTTTTTGAAGTCGGTTGCAAATTGAACAACAATAAGTAATGGTGTTTTTGTAGAGTTTACATACAAATATTTTAATATTCGTCGTGTTAACTGTGTAACTCTTGAACTAAATCAATAAAAATATTATAGATAAACGAAGACAAAAAAAGTAAATCTTATCATTATATCCTTAATAATAATATTGTGAAAGTGTGTTTATTTGTTTGTCTTTCTTTTACGTCGCAACAGAGCGAATTTATGGGATGATTTCTTTGACTAAGCGCGTGATGTCGCGGACCGATAGTTGGTTTTACAACACATGTTATGATTACAACAGAGATTTGTTTTTTTAAAATAATATAAAATTCCTTTGTGCAATAATAGTTCAGTAAATTTACGAGAAACAAGACTAACTTTAATTAAATTCAAATTCGCACAACTCATCAGTAGATATTTATCATCAGCAGTTATCAGCTAACAACCTAAACCAAACACTATACTATTCTATAGTGTTATAACACTCGCAACGAACGAAATCTCGCATCAAATCTAATCCGGTCCAGCGTTAATAACACAAAGTGAAAACAAACCGACTATTTTGCTGACCGTACAAAACCGCGGCCTACGTGCCGGCGCCCGTCCACTGTAACCGTTGACCGCCGGCCGGATTGAAATTACGCGAGTAATCCGGCATACATCCGATCAATACTAAATAGTTGTAGCGGGAAATTATTAGCGGTTTAGTTTGCGGACGGTACCTAAATCTAATTGGATGCTACATAATTAGAATTGTGTTCGGCGGAATGTTAGCTATAGATTGCGCGGCTGTTTGGAGATATATGTTATGTACCTATGGTAGGGAGTTAATGTATAACTAAAAACTAAAATTTCGAATCATATAATAACTTTTTCAAGAGCCGAAACGAGACAAACATCTTCCGACTTCTTTTAAAAATAACATTGAAACAAAATCATGAACTCTTTGTTTTCTTATAGTCCCACTATAACACGAAGAAATTTCCTATAAAATAAATAGTACATTTAAGTATTCCAATGTGCTTCCAATTCTGTTGCGGTATGTGAACTGAAATCTTCTATTATTTGAATGGACAACATGAATGTATGTATTTCACAAAACCCATTAGCGCACGCTCACCGCAAAATAGAAAATACCCTAAAAGAGATTTTCATATATAGTGAAACGATAAAATTGAACATCGACGCGTACATGTCATTGTCTTTCCAATTACAACATCCTTTGAGCCAATGTTCAAGCCTATAAAAACCTTCGTTACACATCAAACAATTCAATAACCAACAAACCGAGACGCCAAATGGAAAATTCAACCAATGAAAGAAATTCCGCGTGATGCACAACGACCGAATTAACTTGGCCCACGTGTTATATTTTCATGCATATCAAATGCTCCACATTGGGAGCGTCGTTGGGGTCAATTGGACTGGTTGTATCTACAATATCGCAATTTATCAAACGAGCCGTATTGTTGAAGTCCCCTCGCGTTCTGCGTTACCTTTTCTCCCCATTGCATTCTTCGTTTAATACGCGATTGTGACCTTATTAAAAATGTCTATAAGGGAGAAATTCGCTTGTCTTGTGTTTCGATCTCCTGCGAGTTTTTCTTGTATTTAAATACCTATAAATATATCAGACGAGCGCAGGTGATGTTTTCATTAAATATTTCCACTTGTAACGAGTTCTATCTTGTTTGTATGAGAAAATGGAAAATTTGAAAAGATTTAAGAGCGTTCGTTTTAATATTCGACTATAATTCTTGTTTGTATTATGAAAGAGCCTAGCAGCTTAATGGTAAGTCTGTATAAAACTTATACCTTTTTATGTTTAGATTAAGTTTTTTATCCTATATGAGGTGTCAATCTTATAGTAACATTTCTGCGAAGGACCAAAAAATAATCCTGTCAATTCAAACTTTGGAGTAGCTCGAGCAGAATAAATTATTATTTATTTTATAACCTCGTCTTCACCGCTGTTTATAGCCGATAGTAAAAACATCATAATAAAACCGAAACATTTCCCTCGTATTTATAACTGGAAAAACCATAAAAAGTAACGAAGCTAAAATCCGACTTCATCTAATTATAAAGTACTAGTTGTGTCGCGCGGACGAATCCACGGCCATAGCATGTATTCCAATAACTTATGTGTATGTCTCGTACACGCTGCTGCCAAATATCATCAAAATCCATTCAGTGGTTGTACCAGTGAAAAAGTAAAACACATCCATACTTTCTTAAACATCTAACTTTCACACTCATAATATGAGTAGGAAATTATAAACCAAAACGATACAAAGTTATCGTGTTATTTTATCTCATGTATTCTTCTATGTCGTGCACGGTACATGACATAAAAGAATACATCAAACGGATAAGGAAAACACTACAGTATCTAAATTTAGACAGCTTCATACCCATCGGACCCGACAAAAATCTATCAAAGTATTACCACAACAAAATACTAAGAGACGAAATAATAAAAAAATTCAAATTACACCGGAACAAATAAGCCGGGGACAATATTACAAAAGGAAAGAATAAAAGCCGAGTTTCAATAATAAATTATCAAAGGGCCTGCCCCCCTCGTTGGCGGAGGTGTGAGGTCCCTCCGGCACCTCCTGTCTTCATGAGATGCCTGATGTGTGGGGCAAGTTATAAGAATATTCGTATATTATTTGTTTTTAGAAGTCTTTAACCATATATTGTAATGATTTCGGTTGCTTTCGATTATACAGGCTCGGCTATTATATAGAAAGATCTAGAATAATGAAATTTTAATTTTAGACTAAATATTTAAGATGGAAAAACGAGTACTTAGTTGTAGTCATCCATATTTATGAATTTTTTCTTGATTTACGAAGGTATGAAATAACGATGTCAGTACTTATACGTTAATTATTCATTAAGATCAAATGGATCATATCAAATTTAATTCTTAGATAAAAACAAACAGGTTTCAAACTTCAATCGCAATATCTTCTTACTCAAACGTTAAGAACGCGCGAGAAAAATTTCAAATCTTAAATTAGAGAGAAATCTGAATGAGGAAAAATTCCAAAAGCCATTTATCGATCATTGTTTCCTTTATATTTAAATAAATAATTAATATAATACACCGATTAACGTCCCATACGTACTAAATATAGATTAAAAATTGTTATTGAATAAATAACATTTTATATTTTTTTTAGTAATCCGTATTATATTTGTTTATTAGTCATTTATCAGTGACATTAAAAATTATCTTATTAATTTAACACCATTATAAACATAAACTAAGTATATTACTTTTAGGGCCAATTTCTCACTACTATCCGTCCAATAAAGTAATACACATACAAAATGTCGCATGAAAAATGCCAAAAGTCAGACAATTAACACATTTTTGAAATGGGTGTTTATAACATATTCGACGAATATGCTTTTTACAGAGAACAAATAAACCGACCACAGGAGAATCTCTTACTTAGGCAACCCTAATCATATTTTACCTCTGAATCTTAAATAGAACCTTCAAAAGCTATCTATAATCTTCTTATTCCGTAAATAAATAATACTCTTCTAAAACTAAATTCAACATAGTATAACACATAACACAGCAAACCACGCCAATTCTCCGTATAAATTCCACGTAATCATATAAGCTGTAGTGATGATATTTTGGCAAGCGTCCCCGCTGGCGCGGCGTTCCACAAGTTGTTTCATAGGCCCGTACAGTTGCTGTGAGAGTCAGGACAATTTGCGGCGACAATACCTACCACAATACTACGCTTCTAACTTTCTTATTTCGTTACGTAACTCAAAAGCGCAGTGACGGGAGTTGCATAGCTTTTTATACGAAGCTAGATGCACTTTAAAGAGATGCAATCAAAGCAGTGCGTGAGAATTTAAAACGAGTTCGGTTGCATTCGATGAATCAATGTCTACTGCATAATGTTGAATAGATTTTATCTTTTAAACGGTATTCTTACCCATACCCTAGCATATAACTGAGTTTGTTTGTTTGAATGTGATGATCTTAGACACTACTAAACAGATTTTCAATTATTTCACCCATGGATACGTATGCAATCCTGAGTACTATAGGACCACTTGCTATTTACCACGGGTGATGACGGGGCGGACTACTAGTCAAATAATAACATGATTAAAACTACAATTTATGTATAGCTATTATACTGCAAATTAAGTATGTAATTCCACTTTAGGTACATAACGTATTTCATTTAAATTCATAAGTAAAGACCCAATAATTGCGTCATCATATCATTTTGTTGTTAGTTGCAACAGAGGTATCCATTAAAAGTTTTAGCAGGAAAGCGCGTTTTTTTTCTAACGAGTTTATATACCAAACGATAAATAACTAAAATAATTAAATAACTCACTTTGAAATTTACTCGCAATAAGTCTTTCCGAGAAAAGCCTTATTTTCGTTCATAAGCATATTTCAATTATTTGTAAAAGAACAATATTTTTCACCATAAATGCAAAAATAATTTCTACAATTTTGATCTTAACGAAGAAAAATCATAAAATTAATTCAAATACAGACAAATTTTAATTCCTATCCGCCTTTCCTGTCGTCAAACCTTTCCCTCTCCCTTATCGCTTAAAATCGGGCATTTGCAAAGGCACTGCCCCTGCGAATGTTCATGGGCGGTGGTGATCGCTTACCATCAGGCGAACCACCAGCTCATTTGCCCGCTGTGACAATAAAAAAGTGTGTAAAATCACAAGAGTCTACTAAAGTGCTACGGCGTAGCACTACGATATTTTACAGTACAAGATAATAAACGCAGAGCAAAATAACAATTTACTAGTTACATCAATTATATACTATTCGTTTATAACTTTATATTTTTAATGGATTTAATAAAAAGTAGGAGGCTCTCAATTCGAGTATACTTTATGTTATTGTTACAGAACTTTTGACTGGGTGAACCGATTTCGATAACTCTATTTTTCGAATGTTGTTTAAATTTGATATAATTTTAACGATTTGGAGGCGATTTAAAATTCTTGTAATATATAATAATTTATGAAACACGACTTTTTAAATTACTTACTTAAATATAAATATTTTGATACATTCCGCACGTATCTACACGAAATAAATATAAAATTCTACACAATAAAATTACCTATTACAAACATTATAAAATACATAAAATTTAACACGCAACATAAACACAATTTCCGTCGGAGCAAAATTACTCGTTCAAACTGCGCGATATTTTTCTATACTCTCATCGTTTTTTTTCGTTTTCACAAACGTTTGCTTAAACTCTTTCATGTAACGCACATTGAACAAGCAGTCTTATTATGTGGCAATACGGTTAAAAATAAAAACCCGCTCCGCTCGTAATATTCTTGAAAACCAGTAAAATCGTGGAGCGTTTGAAAGAAAATCATTCTTATTAAATATTTTCCTCTCAATAAAACGGTCTGCGTTAAATACTTCGCGTTCCTTTCGATCATAAGCGTGGAAAATTGGAAATAAATGAAAAATACTAAGAGATATTGAGATTTCTCCCTATCCGTTAACAATTCGAGCCGGTAACGACCTAGCTGTTTGTAATAAAATCGCTCAAATGAATGAAATCGTTCAACCGTCGACTATGCTAACTGGAATCTATGAAACTTGTAATTGCTTCAATGATTAATGTCAGCTTATTAAAAAGCTCGCCGTCTAAAAAGTTTAGTGGATGCTGGAATAACTGAATTATGTTTGGTTAAATAAATTTGTGACTTGACATCTTACACATTAGATTGTTAAGTTTGGACTTTGTATCTTCGGAGTTCTTTTACAAATGGACGGGTACGTTATTGCTGTGTATACCACAAGCGAAGCCGGGGCGGACTGCTAGTTATGAATAATTGAAAATGCCAAGAGATTGTTATCGTTTTTAAGCAGATGATATTTGTATGAAGTGTATATGAAAGAAATAGGCTTCATACGTTTACTTCCAATTTTTTGGCAGATGTTTTCGAACTATCACGTCTTTAAAGTGTTTTTATAAAGAACTTTTCAATTTCTAAACACATTTCGTACACAGAGACAGTCAAACATTTACTCACATATAACCAAACTATACTTTTAGAGGTTAAATCTACTTGTCATTTTTATTTAATCGGGATCGCCTTTATAAACTAGCAATTCACGTGTACATAAACCCACTGAAACTACCACTGAATAAGACATTTAATCTGTATGTTCACACCCCCGGTCCCGTAATCCTATTAGGTAGAATGCGTACGATAAAATCTCTTTTAATCGAATAGCGCTTTTGTGACGCCGGCTCTGCTATTTAAGTAAAGTTGATTAAATTTAATGAATATTAATAGTTATGTTAAAAGCAATAGAGGCCAACTTCCTTTATCGGCACTATCCTTAATAGGACTAATATTAGCGCTATCGTGATAGGTAGGATTTTTATCTGTGCCAATGTAATGAAAGGCTTTTATAAGAATATAGATAAGAAAATAATTAAAAGCATGATAATGGGCATAAATTTCTTCATCCACTACAATTAAATCGTTTATCTTTGGGTCAGGTATGAAGCAAATATTATATTAAAGATATTTCTCTGCTTAAACAAACAATCAAGTATAAATTCATGCGATGAGGTTTTATGTTTATAAAAAATGCGTATTTTTTGTGTACAAAAGAAGTATCATTACATAGGGTACGGTACGTACAATGAAAGTACCTACCGTTTCTAGTATCGCGTAACTCCTTCACATTCCCATTCCTTGCATAATATAACCATTCAATTTTTTTTCTTTTCATACAATATTTATTATAAACTATCATACTGCTCATACACACATACATACATAGTGTTGTTTTTTTATTAGTGTATCTAAATTATTGTGGCCCTGTGTATATGCTATTAAGTTATACGTAAAGCAGCGGGCATCTTGAAATGTCCCGTTAACGTAATCGGCTTTCCACACAGCTGAGAGATGATAGAGAAAAATACGACAATTATATAGCTGAAACCAGACCGGTTGCTAGAATGAGTGTTTGATCTTAAAATAATGGCCAGTTAGTTATAATTGAGGAAATATAAAAAAAATATGATTCCCCAAAAATAACTGACTCCAAGCGTTTGGAACTTAAACATTTCCTACTCCGTACAAATAGAATTGACCCTCGCAAAACTCGGCAAACACGATTATGAGCTTCGACGCGATATTCACCCTTATAGCCTAGTCAATAAGAGCGGAAGATTAGCGGCGAGAATTGAGAGAAATGTAAATAATTCCGAAGCCCGAATAAATAATCCGAAAGTTAAAATGAGGTGAGGACCCAGTGAAAGATCAGAATATTCAGATACGAAGCCAGCGTGCACTTAAATTAAACCCAATAATTATTTAATCGGACTGAATTAGGTCGGAAAAGTTCGACACGTGTTTCAAAGCATCGAGCTTGATGGAACCGAATATATGGTGCATGAGAAACGGTTTCTACATAGAAGTTTGTAGCAAAAACGGTGAAATTAGGATTTCTGGTTGAGTTGAAATATGACACTTGTATTGTTTATTATAAAGTGCATGCAGTTCAATGTAAAATATAAGCAGGTCAAAAACCTGCTTATATTGTTGTTGCGAATAGTTATTTTTTTATTTCTATACAATTAGGTAAAACCATCAATACCATTTAGTACTATTAAATTAAGTTTCTCTCCTTTCGAAACGTTTATTTCATTCTTCTGTGATCTACTTTGCGTATATAAAAAAGGTAAGTATTACTCTGTCTATTAAACCTCATCAAAATCCGATGATAAGTTTAAGAGATCTAAGCATACATACATACATGGGGATAGCTTTATACTATGAAGTGGCATAAGCATCGACAAAACATCCAAGTTTGTTTGTTACCCACAGGACCCCACCTGTCAAATCAAGCAACAAAATCCACTGAACTTATCTATAACCGACCCATTAAAAGTCACTAAAACTCACACTTAACGGTCAACGTTTAAGAACCAAATTTCCCCAGCCCCCGCCGCGATCGCATATCACGAGGCCCACTTAAGGGGCTCATAAAACGGCAAGCAAAGCCGCCGTATAAAATTATAGCCACTATTAACTTGGGGGTCACGTTCCTCTCATTTGACTTCCCCTACTCCCCGCCCCCCTCCTTAATATTTGGACGTAAAAGGGCGGCCGCTTTATTATTGGCACTGTGGTCCATTATTACTTTAAGGATGATAAAAAAGAGGAAAGAATCTCGAATCCGGAACAATGGCATGACCTACTTGATTATTGCATCGGAACCGAGCGTTTTGATGTAATGAAACGAACGAACAGAACTGAACGCTGGGCAAGCAGCCACGAATTGGGTCAAGCGAGCATCGGAGAAGTTACCGCTCCCACGATGAGTATTTTCATCGCCTAACGTATATAAAAGCAGGGAATAATATAAGATGCGCACCCTGTATTCATCCGTGGGAAATTTTAAACCAATTAAGAAACGTAAGTAGGTTAATTACTCATCGCCGTGTCGCTCTTTTCATGCCTTTATATTAAGTTATTCATCTCCTTATCAAATATCAAAAATATCTGATCTATACTTATTCCAAATAAGTTAAGTCAAATAGACAGATACTCACAAAGACATGATCACGTTGATGCTTTCATTACATTTTATACACACACACATTCATAAACTTCAAATAGAACACACACTACGAAGACTCCAACAACCCTCCACGACACAACGTATAATATCACTTACAGCACACTTCGCAAGAACAAAATATTTCGTTGAAAAGAGCTGGCTCATTAGTTGAAAATCCAAGGCAAAAATTATAATTAGCCCGTCGCTCGGGGCGGAGCGCTGACGCGACGTATCAAAGCATTGATATCGCAGTATCACATCACAAAAGGTTTACTTCATTATTGGTGCTATCAGGAATATAATATCGCGAATTAGATTCGGGACGTGATATGATTAGCGTGACACGTGCTTGTTTAAGATATTATGTGTATTTTGGTTAATTATCACAGTAGGTACGATACGACTTTTACACTCATATTATGAAAAGAAAAGTATGGTATTTTTGTATGTTTGTAACGATGTCACACATAATCCACTGGACCGATGTCAGAAATTGTTTTACCATTGGAAAGCTGCAATTCTTCTGAATGCTATAGGCTATATATGTACCACGGAGGAACAGCTAGTATGTCATAAAAAATAAATTCTAGAAGCAAAGTTTTTATTTATTAAAATATAAATTAAAATGCCAGAATAGTGCTGCTTATCTCATATTCAAAATAAACTGCTTGAGTTTGGTTAATGTGACTTTTCTGATAATTAAACAATAATTCAAGTATGACTGCTAACACAACAAATCAACATATACAATTAATCAATAAATTGCACGAAAACATCCGCTAATAATTCTCAACCTTATTATCACCTATAACATCACACATCCCGGAGTATCGTCACCTACCATCCTACCAGCTATCCGGATATCCGATACCGTACCCAACATCCCTAATCGTTATAATAAATAGCTAAATCTCTCGGGATCTCGTTACTCAACCGGATATTAACCCGACAAGACTGCATAGAACATGTCATATTAAATCGCTGTACCTTGGCAAATCAATCAGCAAGCCCTCGTTAGAAGCACTCCCTTGAAGATTATCGTCATAATCCCTTTGTGTTATTAAATCACGCATTCAATACATAAATTAGACTACACTTGCGTATTTCTATCTACTGATTAAACTTCTTAATGGATACTGGAGCTTCATATGCATATCTTTGTGCGGGTGAAACAGTGTTAAAATTTTATGATACGAGCTGCTCCCCGCGGTTTCACGCGCGTAAGTCCGTATCCCGTTGGAATATCGGGATATAAAGTTGGCTTTATGTTATTCCAGTTGTCCAGCTATCTAAGTCCAGCTACCAAATTACATTGCAATCGGTTTAGTAGATTTTGCGTGAAAGAGTAACAAACACACACACACACATCCTTACAAACATTCGCATTTATAATATTAGTAGGATAGGATTATTTCTATACAATTTTTATGGCTTGCCTTAGTTCCTGTTTCAGTGTTGTGTCCAGGTTTGGTAATACAGGGTCATAATATGTTGATCAGTTTTATGATACACCAGACCGATAGTAGGATAGTAGCATAGTAGGATAGTAAGATAGTAGGATACTGAACTACTGAACCAATTGCGTAATTTGGTGCGTAGTTAGCTGGACAACTGGAATAACATATAGGCAAATTTTTACCCCGATATTTCTACGGGATACGGACTTACGCGGGTGAAACCGCGGGGCGCAGCTAGTAAATAATAAAAATGAAACACAACATTGCCTTAAACAATGTTAAACTCACAGATATCATTAACAACACACATTCATACGCAACATGAGGCAGTTACCGATAAATTTAATAAGGACGAGCAATTATATGGAATAAGATGCGACCCAAGACACTATAAGACGAATAATCTCCGACCTTTGTCATGAGCGGGGTAAATATTACATTTTGTGATGCCAAGATCATTATGTTATGTATAGGGGCCTTATAATATTCTCGTTTGGTATAAAACCTTTTTGGAATTTTAAATTACTTTTAATATATATATGGATGGTTTTATTGTCGGTTATTATTATCTTTTCATTTTCTGTAACAGAAAAACAAAAATGGTTGTATCAAAATTATTAGTTTAAAATACATGGTAATGGACGTTAAATTTGTCCTACACTCAAATATTCCAGTTGATTTTAAAATAGATATAGATAAAAAAAAATAAAACAGAAGAACATGATTTCAGTCATTTTACTATTCAATTTGTAGATCTTCATTTAAGCCTACACAACATGCTGTAACTTATTCATATATTTTAGTTCGACACCCCCAGTAGTGCAGCGTGCCTCTCAAATCCAACAAACTCTGCTGTCCCCCTTTTAATATTTTCTCTATAGTTGCAGTTTTTTATTCAATTCGAAAACCAACGAACAATGTCCAACATATTTTTCGTGGTCATACGTTTCCTTATCGTGAAAATCCTGAAAACACCGACTTAAAAATTCACTTCAAAGTAAAATGTACCGGGTACTAAATCCACACGTTCTTATATGGCGTACCTACGTGTATAAAATCAATACTCCCAAAACAATATTATTACTTTTAACCAGCCTCTAACCAACTGAAAGGTTGACATCAATCAAGAAGTCCACCACCGTCATAGACTACCGAAATCTGTGGATACGACAATTGCCTACGCCATAACATTTACTCAGTTTCCGCGGGGATTGCTAAGTTGCCAATAAAAACATTTCATAGGGCGCATTAAAACAGTGGCGAAAGTAAACGCGGAATAATCAATACGGGAGCGCCCCGCGCAGGTATCGCGCGCCGCCCCCACCGCCCCGCAACGGGGGCATAGATTGCGTTTCGCAGATGTGACGACCGATCGAATGTTGTGATATCTTTTGTTTATCTTTTCTATAATGTGACGATACACGTTATTCTTTTCATGCATGGCAGCGTTCTATTTATTATAATTACATACGTTTTATACTTTAATTTATAGCAAAACACGAAGCCAGCAAATTTTATGGATCATATTTTTATAGTTTTTTTATCTAAACTGCGATTCTTCTTATTTATATACTATAACACAATTATGTGCCAAATTTTATTCAATGAATCTTTAAAGCCATGAAATATTTATTTATTTCTCTAATACTACTATCATACTATTTATTATACTGTTGTATATGCAACACAATGTTCTCTACTAACATATCTTTGAAAGGCAGAAGGGTAACAAAGTTAAACCTTTGTCACATCTACACCACATATCTTTGTCCAGCATCCCTCAGCGTGTTGTCTAAACCGATTGATGCCGACTCGCCGTGCTTAAACGAAATTTTTGTTTCATCTCTAACACAGGACTCACTTCTTGTGAACTTGTACCTGTATAAATATGTTACGTGTATATAATGTCATATTACATGCGTTTGATTCTTAATAGAATGTGACCCATTTTACACGAAACGATTTAGTATTGATTTTTATAATTTTATATAGATTATGTTGAATATTCGAACGTGGGCTTAATAAATAACTATATGTCATAATTATTAACTGATTTATTATGTTATCTATCTTTCAAGTTCACCATATAATATTACAACAATAATATTTACACCATTTAATAATATCTACGTAAATAAAAATCGAAATACCAACATTCAAATAAACATTAAAGCCGATGAATGAATTATATCCCCTATTTGTGAGCTTAATGCCTACTAAATTGCTTTACACAAATTCTAATTCACTCATTACTAACATTCATTCGAATAATTTCAATTCTGAATAGCGTTTAATAGTTTATTTCGAATTGATCGGTCTTATTATCGTTGAAATATACTAAATATATTATTTTATAAAAAAGAACATACAGACAAACATAGGATAGGATATATAATATAAATTCTTTTCATTTTTGGAAGCTGATTAAAAAGTTCTTATTATATTATTTAATTAGGGTTACTAGCACATAGTTAGGGTGTGGGCTTAGCGGTTTTTATAAGTGGTTAAAAAAACAGGGCTATTGTATGAATTTAGAGAAAAGGACTCCATCTTAAATTCCGTTATAATATACTCTAAATTCATACAATAGCCCTATGATTCAAAAACACTTACAAAACCGCTAACCCCTCACCCTAACTGTGCTAGTAACCCTAATAAATTTTTCCTCACTAACCTAATTGCTCATCTAATGCCCTAAACATTAAAATCTCTTATAATCATCTAAAGAAAACCCATCGAACGTCACATTACCAATGTATCCATTATCTATTATACTAATGACCTTGACCCAATGAAACCTTGGGCTACAGACGATAAAAGCTAGTTTACCGTTACGTAGATAGGTTTAACCATAATGTATTTAGTGGTAATGGATGGGGCCTTGGATCTATGTAGATCTATATTATGATAGATCTATATTGCTCATATCTATGTGCAATCTAGATAAAATATTAGCGTAAACCCACGCACCGGCTGTGTCGATGAGTTGTTGTTATGTGTTGGTTAGTTTTAAATCGACTTGTAGACTTACGACTTTAATTAGAGGCAAAGAAACGTTGTCTCGCTGATAGCATTATGACGAGTAGCTTATATGAAGCATGGATATCGATTGTGGCTTAAATAATGTAATATGGTTGTAGGTTTTTATTATCTTATTGATGGTTATTGTAGACTTGTTAAATATGGGATGCATGTTTTAAAATAAAGAAATTTATTGATATAAATCGGATTTCAATATAAATGTTATTGTAGTGTACTATATTATATACCACTATCAATAAAATAGTTCAGACATTGATTAATTAAACCAACTTCTTTGTTTAGCTTTTTAAAGGAATAAGTAAATATGATTATCTAACTTATAAAGGAAAAAACAAAAGTTGACATACGAATAAAAACGTTAATAAACAAAACAATCCATAAATAAAACTGTTACCACTTTAAAAGCAACCTTACGACTCCACCGAAATAATAAATAATAAACTTTTCAACCACCGAAAGTTTCGTTTAATTCAAATCACTCATACATTAAAACCGAGCTTATCGGATTCCGTAAACGGTCATCCGTAGCACGGGGCGGACCATTCATTACAGCCCCGAACAATAGCGAGGTAAGTAGATAATTCAATAAGCCAACGGAGCAACTCAACTCATATTTCACCAACTATGGACTCAGCGGCGTAGCGCGAGGGCGGCTGGCTATTTGGGTATGTTATCTTAGCGAATATCTGTATGAAGTACATAGCAATACTGAGGCGTTATGAAACTGTATCTTGTTTTGATTATGTTTATAGCGTCCCACACATTATAAGTTTGAAATTATGTTTAGGCCAAATAAAACATAACGTTCATTAATTCGTTTATTGTGAGTCATAAAAAATTAAAATAAACATAGTATTTTCTTGTGTTTGGTTTCACGCGAGTATTATACATTTAGAAATTAAAAAGCTGTAAGTAAGCTCGCTGTAAAGTGTTCGAAACGTCGGGTTAATAATATAATGTATAAATCGCGTTTAAAATCCGTTGAAAAGTTTTTAATTTCTAAATAAAATAAACAGTTTTTATCTAAATTCCTATAATGAATTTCTTTCCTATTTATTCAAATGAAGTATTATTAGTTCTGGTTCTGGTCGAGACAAAGAAACGCCAGACATCACTATTCTAATCGATTTTATTTTTATCGATATACCACCTCCAACAATTAACAATCCCTAACCTACCCCGCTGTTATAAGCGTAAAAATATTACGATAAAACATTTTCAATACAATTTTAAACATTCATAACTCGTACATACATTTTTACAGGCCGAACTTCGCCTACGTCCGCGAATGTTTACGAGTATAACCGGCGCAGTCGATAGTGGAAACCGAGCGCTCTCTTAGCTAATGTATATTTTATGAAGAGCCTAATGTTTCGTAATATTTGCGCTCAACTTTATATCGCTACGTTTGACGATAGCCAGGCTACGAATTTATGGAATGGTACATGAATTGATGTAGTACCTTTTACCTTGTAATATTATAAACGCGAAAGTTTGAAATAGTGGCTGTATGGATGAATGTTTGTTACTCATTCAGGCGAATACAGATCGTATCTGATTGATATTTGGTACAAATATAGATTATGGTCTTGATGAACACATAGGCTACTTTTTATTCGATAGCACGCGTATGGCGCCGTGGGTACCAGCTAGTTATATTACAGATGTTATACAGCAAGTTTACGCTCAGTGAAATCAAGAAATTCCAGTAATCAAATAAGGTAAAAGCAAACAGGCTTGATTTCTAAGCAATCGTGCGTCCTATGTAATTTTCCGATGAATTCCTAGGTACAAAAATATTATATATAAATAAGAAATTTTTGTATTCTTGTATATTTGTAACGTTTTCACGCAAAAACGATTAAAGATTTCATAAATTATTTCACCATTTAAAAAGCTGCGACTTCACTGATCGATAGGATATATATGAACCACGGGAGAAGCCGGGACGAACAAGTCGATTTATATCATATTTAAGCTCTTACTCATTTAAAATGTCATTGAGCACGTTTGTAATTCTTACAAGTAAAAATAACTATTATTTTATTCAAGACTGAAATCAAAAATTTGTTTATTATATAATATGATAACGCTTCCATACTGCTCACAGCTTGTGCCTACTCATTTCAAAACTAGATAGCACTCCATCCAAAAATGTATTTACCCTAAAAACAACCTACCCCATAGTTTTTCATCGTTCGACTCTAATTCAATTTCTATCCTCATTGCCGGTTTTAACAGAAACACCCGCTTTCCGCGTCAAACGAACCAACAAATGGATCGGTTACAACGCAGACTCATCGAAGACATTATGAGACACAGCTGCACAATTTTCTACCTCATCGGCTGATTAATTAAGCCCTCAAACCGACTATAGTTTCAGATTGAAAGATGAAATAAATTGCACCCGATAGTTCGCAATGCTGATTTGATTTATCCCTTTGATGTAGTTAAGTAGTGGGAAATGAGGGTATATTTAATTATTTTCTCAGCTATATGTTTAAACGTTACTTGTAATGAGAAAATCCTGGAGAATTTCAATTGAATTATAATGCTACGCGACATGTAAAGGCATTTAATGACGCATAACACCAACAATATAGGAACTTATGTAAGATCTACGGGATTTCGGTTCTTTTGAGAGGCGTGGAGTAATTTATTCATTAAATTTTTTCTTTTATACTTATTTACGCACCTCTTTTCATCTCTAGGATTTCGTTGGAAATCATTCATATTTTTAATGAATAATTAAATATGCCAAATATAAGACGCTTTTTATATATGGCGTATTTATTTATTTCTACGAGCATTATTTAACCCTACAAACACAAAGTTTAGATAGATAGATAACTCTTTATTTGCACTAATACAAAAGAATAACACGCACAAATATATCCTTATCGCCTTATCGCTAAGATAGCGATCTCTTCCAGGCAACCTTAGATCGAGGAGTTAGTCCACATTTGACGTTCTAATTTCAATTATTGATTTGCAAATTTTTGATTTTGCGGGGTTATATAAAAATGCGAATACAGACGTATTAAATTGTATATAATATAACACACGCTATTTCATGTTAAAATTCGGGTACTCCGCCTTCAAATTGTATAATAATAAATACTAGCCGGCCACGAATTGCTGGACCAAATTACACATAAAATGCCAAATTTCATCAAAATCGGTTGAGTTGGTGAAGAGTTCATTGGGAACATACATCATGACACTGGATTTTTATATATTCTATTAAGATTGCAGGGAAACGCCGATATCGCATCTAACAATTAACATAAACTCCAACCACAAAAGACCTCATACACTAACATCAGGCTAATCAAAGTCAGTCCCGTCCCAGTACGATTCTAGCAACTGCTAAAACAAAGCGCAATATTAAAAAAATAAGAACAGACCAGCTTCTCTTCCCCTATCCCTTCATTATAAACCCCTTCCCCGGGGACCTTGGGCCCCGTTCCTAGCAAAACTATTGCGGATTAGTCCCCCAATTGGACGGAGGTAGATTTTTCGAAACAATAATCGATAGGTATTTATTTTATCGGAGGGTTTAGTACAATGCCATCGGTGCGTAAGTAATGCCTGTTTTTGATGTTCAAATATCGAAATATATTTTGCTTTTTATTTTATAAATACGCGAAAGTGTGGTGTACAGATAACAAAAAAAAGTAGCAAGTTTAATATTTACTAGAATGTGTGGTTTAATAATTACTTTAAAAGAAAAAAAAAAAACAAAAACCGTCTGCAAATTGTCAGATCTAGACCGAATTTAAATGGGAACACATTTAAATGGGAGGAATCAGCTTTCAAATAACAAGAGTTACGAGATAACACTCACGAAAAAATACAGAATTGAGAACCTCTTCCTTTTTGAAGTCGATTAAAAAGAAAATCGACCAACGTTTACCTTTAGGTATCTTCATAATAATAGACTAGACAACAAAATACTTACTTACGTGGAAGGTAATGGTTTTTATTATATGTAATAATATGTGGCTGTTATATAATATGCTGTATCCATCCAAACCATCAATACACTCGATTTATGTCTAACATACTGTATAGGAGAACTACTTAGTTCTATCATAGATAACAGCAATGATTCAGCGGTACATCTAAATTACAAATAAACTGCGTCAAGCATATAAATAACATGAATAAAGCAAACGGTATCACACACCGACATGCCATCCCCATTCACACCAGCGCCGCGGCATCAATCACGAGTATTAAAACAGTCGAATAACAACT